>NW_026706095.1:0-295272 GCF_029867415.1 Vicia villosa
GCAACTCCCTTTTCTCTAGTATACGGCATGGAAGCTGTGCTCCCCGTAGAAGTCGAAATCCCATCAATGAGAGTCCTCATGGAGACTAAGTTATCAGAAGCTGAATGGTGTCAAAGTAGATACGATCAGTTGAACTTAATCGAAGAAAAACGTATGACTGCTCTATGCCATGGACAGTTATACCAAGCAAGGATGAAACAAGCTTTCAACAAAAAGGTTCGACCTCGTGAATTTCAAGAAGGCGACCTCGTGCTTAAAAAGATCTTGTCTTTTCAACCAGATTCTAGGGGCAAATGGTCTCCTAATTATGAAGGCCCGTATGTTGTCAAAAGAACATTTTCTGGCGGTGCCATGATTCTTACTACTATGGATGGTGATGAACTCCCACATCCTGTGAATGCAGATGCAGTCAAGAAATACTTTGTCTAAAAAATACAAAAGAACAGCTCGGTAAGTCGAAAACCCGCAAAGGGCGACTTAGGCAAAAATGAGCGTCTCGGTGGACTGAAAACCCGAAAGGGCGGTCCAGGCAAAAATTAGAGACAATAAACAGAAAAAATTCATCCTGGTAGATTGAAAACCTGAAAGGGCAATCTAGGCAAAAATTAGGGATTTATGACAAAGTAACTGCATTTACTTCGTCACCTGAAAAGTCTGTACTTCATCAAAGGATCTTCAATCAAATCATTATCAATCTGAAGCGACAAGCACAGTTGGAACTCAAAGTTATTAGAGGGAATAGTGGTTATTGCTTTCAATGTAGCCTTTTCCGCATAATTACCATTTCCAACTTTTGTAAATACTCCATGGAATCACGCCTTTAGCTGATTACCATCCTATTAAATAAATTTGAGCCTTGTGTCCATTTGTTTGCGATCTTTAATTTCTTTTAGCTTGTAAAATGACGCTTTAATTGTGTTATTCGTTTTTGAAAAAAAAAAAAGAAAAAAATAAGTTTTAAATGAATTTACTTCACTTTTCTTTTTCAAAATAAAAGCGAAATTTTCCTTTGAGTTGTGAACAACGGAAGGAACATCAGCAGTCGTCTCCATAGGATGAACAAAAAGGATTCTCCCGGAAAAATTGTTGTGACAACGGTATTCTTGTCCCAGAAAAGAATTCTTGAAGCAATTACCCCTCGAGGTAAAAAAGCTCTTCTATCCCCAGTGAAGAAGGTCTTTTATTCCCAATGAAGAAGATCTCCAATCTCCAGTGAAGAGGTTCTTTCATCTCAATGAGAAAAGATGCTCATCTTCCCCAGAGAAGTTTAAAGCACGCAACACCATTCATCACCTGTGTTATCTACACCGTGTTGAAAAACATTTGCCAAGTATCTGGTTGTATTGCGACGTTGGTCCTTCTCCAGTATATACTTCTCTGTCTGTCAGTATCGTCAGCATGCATGCTACATTCATGACATTCATCATTCATACATATTTGCATCATTTATGCATTCTTGCATTTTTCAACGTATGCTTTAAAATCACTTGTTCAGGATATATCTATTCTCGAAAAAAGAAAAAAAGAAAAAAAGAAAAAAAAGAAGAAAAAGAAACAAATATGGGCGTGTCATCTCTCCAAGTAGGTTGTCACCCATAAGCAGAAAGAACATTTTGTTTCTCCAGTTCCCCACTGAGATCATTCCTCGTGGAAGAAGGTTGCTTTAGTTTCTCCTCTCCAAAACAAAGGAGAAAATCCCCATTCGAGTTCATTCCTCATGGGTACAAAGTCTTGATTGGCTGTTTCTTTCCAATTCATTCATGGTTAGAACCTTGTCTTTACCAGAGATTCAAATTCCGATTCCCCAAACAGAGTCGTGAAAAACAGACAATAAGCAATAGCCTCATCATCTGAGCAGCTTATGTCTCTTTCAAAAGCTTTTTCCTCTCAAGGAAATCAATCATGAAGACCACTTGACAATCAGGGCCTTATTACTGTTCACAAGGCTGAATAACCAGTAATTTCCCTAACAAAGTCTCCAGAATCATTTTATCACTTGGTTGATAATTGATCATGTCTTCAAAACCACTATCACAAGGCTGGTAGTCGGTAAACTTTTTGTTCTGGTTATATTATTTAACATGTCTATCACATGGCTGATAGTCGGTAATATTAACCGAACCTTTGAAACTCTTTTTACCATGCAGATAGTCGGTAATGTCGATAGGTAAGCTTTTCTTACAAAGCTATCATTCCCCGGTGGAGCATACACTTGCTTTCCCGAAAAGACAAAACGGATTCTCTTCCTAAAACGAATTGAGACATCCTTCCCGATCTCTTTTCCCCAGCGGAGTCAGTTCTTGATATCCCCTCGGTAAAGATATCCTTGCATCATTCGCAATTTTGGTATCTTAGGTCCAAAATTCGCGTCTTCTGATATTTAAGTCTCTTCCACCCTATCAAAACGAAGATTTTCAATCTTCATGTCTCAGGTTGAAGAAACTTAAATAGGGGCATCTGTCATACCCCAATTTTTGACCTAAGATACCACCTCATATCATCTGCATATGCATCATTTGCATCTCTAACAAATTGCATAGCTTGTGTTTGCTACTTGTGACTCAGCAGGATTTAATCAGGAAATCACTCATCAATACAAGTAACAATCAATTAGGGTTTTGTTCTCCCTTCATTTCAAATGAATCATCTTCATCAACAATTAACATTTGGTCCTCAGAGATTCATTTCAACAAGCTCAAAGACTTTGAATCGACTGAATTAGGGTTTTGACTGAAGACAGCATACTCTTGACTTTTGCTCAGAATTTGACCTAATGGCTTGGGACATGATATCAAGACCTCAAGTGCATCATTTTGACCTAATCCATTGGCTCATAACATCTCCTACACAAAGATTGATCAGACAAATCCTCAGATCAGGGTTTTAAACTATCAGGGACTGAAATCAGGGATCACATTTGGGAAACCATAAAAACCCCCAGGAAGTCAATCAAAGGTTTCAATCATCCTCCAATAATCCCTATGACATTATCCAATGGAAATTGTGTCTCAATTCAAGATCCATAGTCATCAATTTGTGTTCATTTGAAGTGTGCCATTTTCAATTTGTGCGATTCAAGAGATTAGTTTGGAATTTGTTCAAGGAATCGGCATATGGATTTGTCATTCATGAAAGAAAGTGTTTCACATGGATTGCTTGGAATATATTTCTTGGTTTTTTAGGCTCATGGAGTGCTCATGGTGAAGAATTGATTCATATGGATTATTTGGAAATTGGTACAAGTTTGAAACAATTCATGGAAATTTCACCGAAATTGCAAGAAAAATCTTTTAGTCCATTTATTGAAAGATTATTTCAAGTATGGTTTATAACCATAAATTCAAGAATTAAAAGTCCATTGGTGCAAGAACATTCTTCAAAGGATCATTCAAAGGAATTTAAGAATTGATTCAAGACATAGAAATTGCATTCAAATTCATTCAAGAAATATTCAAGTTTCATACAAATGATGTTTTTTACATGGAACAAATGAATCCAAAATTCAAGAATTACATCATTCCAAAATTCTATTCACTTTCAAGAATACAAGTTCATACAATTCTAAAGTGAAATAAATTTGGATTACAAAGAATAAAAGAAAATGCAATGCTTTCTTGAATTCTTCAATCTTCAAAGTCTTCATCCTTCAAGTTCAAATTTCTTCATGCTTTCATCAAGAATGCTCATGTCACATGGAAAAAGAAACAAAAGGGGTGAGATTAGCAAAAGGTCCAATAAAAGAAATAATTCAAAAAGAAGAGATAATTCAAGACAAAAAGGAATCAATGAGAGATTTTTCTTCCACTTGCATGATTCATATCATAAGAAATATCTTTGCATAATGACATGGAGAATATTCTTATTCTTATTCTTATTTTCTCAATGATTACAATCTTGCCAATCAAGTTAATTTTTATGCCAAACACATCCTAAGCTTTTCCTATAAATAGAGGTGTTCTCTTCATTGCAAAAGACACCAAAGCAACCTTAACTACTTGCTTTTTTCACTCCTCCCTTTTCTCTCACAATTTTCAAAGTTTCTTAGTTCCATAGTTGAAAAAGGGGTGAAGAAATAGTTCATACCTTGGTGGAAGGTTTCCACTTGAAGATCATCTTCAAGTCTCCTTAATATCCAAAGAGGTGTTGAGGCATCACCTTCATCAAAGAGCCTACAACAAAAAAAAGAGAGGTTGTTAGTAACAACAATTCAAAGTTGTTTCATCATCAACAACCACATAGTCTCAATTCAACAAACCGCAAGGAGGGAGAAAAGAGAGCAGCTCACGGTTTTGTTCATCTTCATATCACCTTCAATCAAACTGCAGCAACAATATAATCACTTCAACACAAAAATTCAGCAACAACAGTTGCAATAACAACATCACCGAAGGTTCTTGCTCACCTGCAGTCAAAACACCGACGCTGCAAGCGGTTCAGCATCACAACAACAATCAACAACAGTTCCGAAGCAGTAGAAAAAAAGGGCGGTTCAGCATCACAATTAATTTAAAAACAAAGCAGAACAACAATAATTACAACCAAACTTGCGGTGGATTTCGTTTCAGAAGCGATAGTGATCAAAAGTTTACCTCAATACACAAACCGGTGAAAATCTCCTCGCCGTAGGTAAGTCTTCACACTTTCTCTAATATTATAGTTTGTTATTGTTGAACATAATTTCCTGTTAAAACAAAAATTGCCAAAATCAGAGAAAGCATATGTTATTTTATAATAAAAACGAATTGTGTTTCTACCTCTGATTGCGAAAGAAATCGGTTTATAGCTTAAGCTGTTCTCGTCAATATGAGTTTCCATGGCCGCCGGAGGACTTCGAAATTCTCCGTTGTTGTTGTTATTCGGATTGAGAGAGGCTGGGAACTCAGAGAAAAAACCGTTGAAGGATTGAGCAAAGAGAAACCGAGAGAGAGTACTTTATTGTTGTTGTTGCTCAGTGGGGAGAATTGCTTTTGTCTTTGTTTCACGGTGAGAACGAGCCGAGAGCGGAGATCGATTGAGAGAGACAATAAGTTGTTGTTGTTGTTGTTACCGCAAGCATGAGAACCGAGAGTCTCTGAAGACTCTTCCATGGCCGCCGTTGTTGTTCGAACAGAGGGAGGTTTATGTTTTGTTTCAGCCATGGATGGTGAGCAAGAGATGAGAGAGTTTTGGTTCTTCTGAGTTTTTTTCTTTTTTTCCAGAATCGTGAAAATGAGAGAGGGAGGCTCGGCCTCTTTTCCTCAATGTTTTAGGGTTTTCAAAACCCAACCTTGTTTGTTAAGAGGCGGATCCGGGTCACACTGACCCGACCCGGTCCGGCCCACTTTTTTTTATTTATTTTTTTGCATTCAGCTTTCAGTTTGGGCTGCACACCCCCTATCAGAATTTCAGCACCCCTGGCCCATTTAAATTAGTTTTTTTAACTAATTCTCCTTTTATTTTTTTCTATAAATATTTTCATGAGTTTAAGTTATTTTTATTTTAATGTAGGATTTTAAGTTCTTTTTTTTAATCCTTATTAAAAATGACAAAAATATGTTTTTTATATTAAAAGTTTTCTTTAAATATTTTCATATGTTTGTAAGTGTGTTTTTTTTAATTCTTATTAAAAAATACCAAAAAAATATATTAGATGCATATTTATGTTTATGTTTCTAATTATTTTCTCTTTTCATAGAAAAAAATACAAAAATATTTTAGATACATATTTAATTTTATGTTTTCTAATTATTTTCTTCCTTCATGAAAAATCACAAAAAAAAAATGTCTTTTCTTAGATTAATTTTTATTTGAATTTGATATTTTCATAATATTTTGTGTAGTTAATCATGTAAATTTATCTTTGGTTATTTTGCACATTTTTACTTGAATTTTCTCACTTTATCCGAGACTCCGAGATTATTTCTCCGTTGTCTTTTGGATTTGTCTGTTTTGTTTGGTCTTCCATTTGCAGTAGAATTCCATAAACGATTACTGGATGATCAAAGAATGCTGTAAGCTGTGAACTTATTTGACGTTCTTTTCTGCTGGTTGGATGCCTAACATTTGAAGATCACGGTAACACCTCAAACTCAGAAATCCAATTTTCTCATTCTTCGAGGTAAGCCTAAAACTCAATCAACTGTTTTCACAACAGTAATCAATTCACTTTCAAATCACCCATTGTTTTTCAAAACAGTGGGGCCTCTCGAATATTAGAGAGTATAAGTCCCTTTCGTTTTTCTTTGTACAGTTTTTGTTTTAACAGAAAACTTTTTCCAAATAAACTTCCAAACAGTTTTTTTAACAAACAAATCTTTCAACTCTTTTTTAAACCATCCACCATGTTTTATGAAAATAAAACATGGGCCTCTCGAATATTAGAGAGTATAAGTCCCTTTCTTTTTCTTTATACAGTTTTTCTTTGTACAGAAAACTCTTTCAAAACAAATCTTCAAACAGTTTTTCAAAAGCGAAACCTCGTGTCTGTAAATAAACAATCAACCATGTTTTGTAAATAACGCCATGGGCCTCCATGTAGGTATAAGTCCCAAGCCCTTTTGTACATACCCACTCTAGTACATGAAATTTGGTATTTCATTGTACGCCTTTTGTACATATCTCAATCAATGTGTTTTTTAACTTTGAATAACAAACCAAAAATGAAGGTTTTCTTTAAATCTTCCCAAAAATATACCATGGGCCTCCATGTAGGTATAAGTCCCGAGCCCCTTTGTAAATACCTGTTTACATAGCTGTTGAATAAATTCAAATGGACTTCTCCCCGAGTGTGAGTCCCAAGCCCTGTGTATACAAATGGATCATGCTTACAGGTATATTTCCTTCATAAACTCCATTATATACACACACTTTGTCATATATGTATAACTGTTCATATTTGTTCATGTACTTGTTCATGTTTGTTCGTACTTGTTCATATGTGTGTTTGTGTTATATATGCTTATTCAACTTAGTACAACACTAGGTTCCCCATAGCCTCCTATTGGGCTTCGTGCAAAGAATCTCCCTAGTTTAGGTTAGGACATAGAGTATGGTTTCCCGGTGAAATCGCTCTAAGAGCTCAGACCAACTATACCATGCCTCCCCTTGGGCTTTGTACAAACGAGTGACCCTCCCATAGCCTCCTCTTGGGCTTACAATGCAAGGACCCCGGATTGTCCCTCCCATAGCCTCCTCTTGGGCTTACAATGCAAGGACCCTCGGATAGCCTCCTCTTGGGCTTCGTACAAGGACCCACGGGCTTCTTATAAGCATCCCCAATATCCAAATCAAATACCCTAGGAGATTAGACATTTTTCATCTCTATGCTAGGAGTATCTCTTATATATCATCACAAACAATCAATCAATCAAACTTCTTTTTGCCACAAGGCTGGCTAATCAATCCAACTTTCTTTTTGCCACAAGGCTGGCTAATCAATCAAACCGTTTTACCACCATACTGGATGATTAATCAAAGTTTTTGTCACAAGGCTGACTTCATTGGAACTTTTGCCACAAGGCTGGCTGATTAATCAAAGTTTTTGTCACAAGGCTGACTTCATTGAAACTTTTGCCACAAGGCTGGTTAAACAAAAACATCTTTATCATTCTAAGCACCCTAAGTGGCATGGCCCCGGGCTTATAATGAAAAGATTTTTAAACAAAATCAAACAGATGTATGTGATGATATAGATTAGATACATCTAGCATTTAGACGACATTTGTCTATTTTTCTTTGCTTCCACTAGCATAAGTGGGAACTACGATTGCTCTGACTTTCTCAACATCCCTTTGAGAATACGTAGGCACAAGGTCGATCCTTGGCGAGCAAAACAAAACAAAACAAAACAAAACACAAAAACCACTCAAACCTTAGCACCCGTAGACCCCGAGCTACAGATGCTCTGATTCCCTCTAAGGGATATGTATGCAGAGGATCGCGATGATCTTTGCGAGCATAATCAAACAAACACCTTAGGTCCCACCTATTTCACAAGAACCTCCACCACAACAAGAATGGAATAAAACATAACAAAGAAACCTATAGAGTACTATAGATACGTTGGGTGCTAATACCTTCCCTTCGTATAACCAACCCTCTTACCCAAAGATCTCTCCCCCCACTTTTAGGTTATTGCAGCTTTTTTCCTTTTCCTCCTTTGGAAATAATAAAAAGTTTGGTCGGTACAAAAGAAAAATCATTTTTTTGAGCACTCGAGCCCAAAGAAGGCATCAGGTGTCTCATCCACAAAAAAGAGGAAACAAAAACGATTTTTCGCCCGCGACACATACAAGGCCTAAATAGCTTACACACTTTATGCTCATTACCAGGCATTACAAATCCTTCAGGTTGCTTCATATACACTTCTTCTTCCAAATCACCATTCAGAAATGATGTTTTGACATCCATTTGATGAATCACTAGATTATGAATAGCCGCCAACGCAATCAACAATCTAATAGTAGTGATACGGGCAACTGGAGCATAGGTATCGAAATAATCAATCCCTTCTTTTGGTTTGAAGCCTTGGATAACTAATCTAGCTTTAAACTTTTCAATTGTACCATCGACTTTCATCTTCTTTTTGAAGATCCATTTGCAACCCAATGGTTTGCAGCCTGGTGGTAAATCAGATAATACCCAAGTATTGTTTTCCATGATAGAACCAATCTCTTCATCAATTGCTTCTTTCCAAAAAAACAGAATCTCGAGATTTCACATCTTCATCATACGTTCTTGGATCCTCCTCTATACTATAGCAATAATAGTATTGAGTATCAATCCGATCCTTTGATCCCTCAACTAAATATAGTTGAAAATCAAATCCATAAGATCTAGATTTTCTAGATCTTTTATTCCTACGGGGTTCAAGTGTCTCACTTGGCACATCATTTGAATGATCATCCCTTTGAGATTCATCTGAATTAGGTATAGAGACCTTTGGTCTAGGTATAGAAGAGAAACAATTCTCATCAAATATGGCATCTCTCGATTCTATAACCGTGTTAATAGAAATTGAGTCATTAGGTTCTATAACATAAAACCTATAGGCCTTAGAGTGCTCAGCATATCCAACAAAAATGCAAGCTACACCCTTTTCGCCCAAAGTTTTCCTTTTTGGGTCCGGGAGTCTAACCACGGCCCTACAACCTCAAACACGTAGAAATGTTAAGTTGGGTCGTTTCTTATATCAAAGTTCATATGGGGTAGTCTTGTTCCTTTTATTAGGAACCCTATTTAACAAATAACAAGCCGTTAACATAGCTTCTCCCCAAAACCCTTCACTCAAACCAGAGTAAGATAACATGGCATTCACCATTTCTTTAAGAACTCTATTTTTCCTTTCAGCCACACCATTTTGTTGAGGTGTATAAGGTGTCGTAGTCTCATGAATGATTCCTACGGATTGGAAAAATATAGGATCATAATATTCACCACCTCTATTTGTACGTAATGTTTTAATCAGCACATTTTGTTGCACTTCAACTTCAGTTTTATAAATTTTGAATTTATCTAAGGCTTCTTCCTTAGCGTGCAACAAATAAACATAGCAGAATCTAGATGCATCATCTATGAAAGTGACAAAATATTTTTTATTCCCTAATGTTGGAGTAGCATGCAAATCACATAAATCACTATGTATCAACTCAAGAATGACAGATTTCCTTGTTATATTTTTAAAAGGTTTCCTAGTGATCTTTGTTAACATGCAAGTTTTACACTTTTCCATATTTTCATCAAAAACAGGAATTAAATCATTTTTAGACATTTCATGCATTCTTTTATAATGTACATGTCCTAGACGAGCATGCCATAACGAAAAATTGGTAACATTCGAAGAGGACATAAATACAGAACCAGAATCATTAGGAACTCCATTCAAATTCATCATAAAGATACCATTATTATAATATCCAAATCCTACAAACACACCAGACTTCGATAAAACATATTTATTGGATTCACACACTTGCTTGTATCCAAGATTATTTAATACAGGACCAGAAATTAGATTCTTACGTAATTTAGGAACATACAAAACATTAAACAAAGTAATAGTTTTTCCAGAATTGAATTCTAGCACCACGTTTCCTTTGCCTTCAACAGGAACGAAGTGATCATCTCCCATGTAGAGGACAGAACCATCTTCCACTGGGACAAGAGTCTTGAACCATAAATGATCCTTGCAAACATGTGTTGTGGCGCCAGAATCAATCCACCATGCGATAGCATCATCCTGCACATAAAATGCTTCAGAATTTAGTGAAACCGAATGTTTAATCAAACTATTCAAATCACGAATTGATTTCTGACCTTGGTTTTCGGATTGGTCCTTAGACCCCTTTCCTAAACCACTTGCTTTCGCGTTGTCGTGCTTTTTGCCAAAACGGCAACCCTTCTTGAAGTGACCTGTTTTGCCACACTTCCAGCATTCTAATATCGGTTTCTTATTAGCACAGTAACTGCCCTGTTTGTTCTTGAAAGCACGCTTCTTTCCTTTGTTTTTGTTGTTATCATTCTTACCACCCTCTTCGACCATATTGACCGAGGGTCCAGCAATTTCTTTGCCTTTTCCTTTGTCATCCTCCTGCGCTCTTAGAGATTCTTCTATGCGCAAGTGACTTCCAAGTTGGATCAAAGACAAATTCGTCTTTTCCATGCTTCAGGTTGTGTTTGAAATCCTTCCACGAAGGAGGAAACTTGTCTATGATGCTTGAGACAGATATTGTTTCATCCATCTTCAATCCGTGTTGTGTGAATTTTCCAAGGATTCGGAGGAGTTCATTGAATTGTTCCATGACAAACCTCGATTCAACCATTTTGTAATTGTTGAAATCGATTACCAGGAACTTTTTACTGGATGAGTCCTCTGCCATGTACTTGGATTCGAGACAATCCCACAATTCCCTTGCAGATTCCATGTTTTGGTAAATATCAAATAAGGGATCAGACATACCGTTAAGAATGTGCCCTCTGCATATGTAGTCGTCGTTCTCCCACTTTGATCTGCGCCTCATATTTTCAACCGTGTCATCCTCTACAAGTTCTGGAATTGGTGTAGACAGGAAGTGCACCACCTTCGACGTTGTCAACATGAAATGCATCTTCTTCTGCCAGCGCCTGAAGTCTTGTCCTTGAAACTTGTTCAATTTTCCGAAATTTTTAGTCATCTCCTTGACGGTGCTTCCTCCATACATGATTATCAGAAAACACTTTGTTCGTTTGTAAGATTTTGGGGTATGATAATCCTGGATAACTTCGAAGAATCATGTTCGTACACTTTCCGAACAAAGTATTTCGACCCTATTCTTGCCTGGGTTCACGAAATCTATGTGGGGATAATTCTCGAAAAACAATCTGTTTCTGGCAAAAGAGAACTGATCAGGAATGTAGAGAGAAAGTATAGTTTCTCTTATCCAAAATCGAGGCCAAATGACTCCTTATATAGGAGATCAATAACAGAAACCGAAAAGACACAACTGTTCAGAAAATGGTCATGTCGGTTGGGAAAGGGTTCGACTGTTCATAGGAAAATTTCGAACGGGGCGCTGCCCCGCACCCCTCCAGGGGCTCTGCCCCTTGGAAACCCGTTTCAATTATTCATATTCAATTACTCATTTGGCTCGACGAGCGTGCACTCCGCACTACCCTAACTCGTTTCAAGCTTAACGCATAATTGCATCGGCCTATAGTAAATCACATTACTACTAAAATACATTGATGATACTAAAATCACCAACAATTTGTGGATAATTTTAACTTTTCTTGTAGCACAACATTTGCACAACTCCCCAATGAAATTGTTCACTCTCTCAGCACTACTAATGTTAATTGTAATGAAAAAGACTTATAAAAGAAATAGAAGGAGTGACCAAAGAGAGTCATTTATTTATAAAATTGGTATATTTTGAAATAAGGATAACTTTCCTTTATATAAAAAAAATTGGCTCAAAAGACAACAATCCATGAAATTTTTAAATTTTTAATTGACTCCACAACATCATAACTTCAAATTCACGGCTTCAAGATCTTTTGCTAGATCTTTAAGTTCAAATCTTCAAAATTTCATCTCTTTTGGGGAAGACCCATGGATGGGGCAAATCCCTCTAAGAGTTGGCTTCCTTATATTTCATCCTATCTTTAATCAATACGTGAAAGGTGAGTGAGATTGATAGTTGGGAGGAGAGTACATAGTTTGGTATTTTTAATGGAGGAGATCCCTTTTGTTTAGAAACATTCTTTTGTTAATTCAAGTGACAATTTTCTCTCTAGAGAGAAGTTATTGGTGTTGGTTAGACATAGCAAAAAAAATCCGCTCCCACCCGCCTTTGTCCCAAATCTAACATAAAAAAACCAATTTAATTGAGGGCATGGAAGGATGCGGAGAAAATCCAATTTTTAATTACGGGGGCGAAAGTGTGGGATGTTAATACCGCCCTATACCCACCCTCGCTCCAGCCTATTAAAATTATTTTAATTCCTTTTTTTTTAATAATTTTACTATCCATTTATTTTTCTTAATATTAAGATAACAAATTTGTTAGAATTATTAATCATTTTTTAAAAAATATAGATTAAATAAAAATGAACAAAGATTATTATTATTATTATTAAAATAATTAAATATTTAGTTTAATTATTGATTTTTGTTTCTATGAAAAAATGTATACATTTTAAAACAAAATTACACTTTCTGTGCAGGCGGGTGTGCGGAAACCTGTTTCCCATTAGAAGCGGGTGGTCATTTGTTACCCCCGACTAAAGGCGGGGGCAGGGTAGGTACAGGGATGCGGACGGGGCTGGTAATGCTTAAACTCATCTCTACCCCGCCCCGTTGTCATTCCTAGTGTTGCTGGCATGGGAAAGATGATATTTTTTTGTTGCATCGATATATATTGCCCTTGGATCAGACTCTACTCGTTATATGGTGTAGTTAAGTCGTCACTAAAGTGGTGGTTCTTTCTTGGCTACTCCTCTAAGATATGATCCTTACGAGATAACCTTTTTAAGCGTCATGGCTTGCTTGATCCATTGTGCTTCTTGTAACACCCCATATTTTCCATTATTTAATTTAATTGGATTTTAAATTATTTAATTGGATTAATTGGCATTTTTGGAAAATTATTGAAGAATATTGTAGAAATAGACAATTAGGCTTAGTGTAGTGGTTAGCAAAAGGGAGGTGTTAACTATGTAAGCCTTATTGAGATATTTTCTATTTTTCATAAAATAAGGAAATTGGAAAAGGGGAAGTTAGAAGCAAAAGAGTAAGTCTGAGAAAAAGAGAAGATACGTGAAAAGGAGAAGAAGAGGAAGAAGAGGACCTTCGAAGTTTCGACTCAAGAGGTAAGGGGGGACTCTTCGGGTTAGTGATTATTATATAATCAGGGGTAGTGAACTGATTAGGATTGTTGTTTGGTTCGATTGCATGTTTTGGTTTTTGGGGTTTTTGGGGATTTAGGTTGTTAATGTTGAATTGATGCAATTGATGAATTTGATGAATGGTTTGGTGTTAAATGACTTCTAAAACGTGTTATATTTGTAATTATAATATGTTATCTGATGATGTTTTGGTATGAGACTGTTTTGGTGCGATTTGGATGAGATTGGGAGAAGAAACATGTTAAAATCGCAGAAAAATTCTGCATCTGGGAAGAATGCGTCGACCTAAGCATCAGATGCGTCGACCAAAGTATCAGTTTGCGTTGACCTGAGTGACAGCATGCATCAACCTATAGGGTCAGCGTGCGCATACCCAAGGGGGACAGAAAATCCAATGCGTCGACCTGAAGGGGGTTTGCGCCGATGCATAGCAACCAATTTTTGACAAATTTTCTGAGGGGCATAACTTTCAAACCGTACATCCGTTTTGAGCGTCGTTTTGAGCGTTGCGAAGATAATTTAAAGCTTTATGTGATGAATTGATGAAATGGGCAGTGGCCCTAGTTTATTTTAAATGGTGGTTTAATTTAATTAATGGACTATATCATTGTGTACATATATGTGTGAATGTAACAATGTATTGTTGTGGTGGTGTAGCCATTTGAATTTCATTTGATTGGGTGGTGTTTTAACATGATTAAATGTGATATGACGGAATGATTGTTAATACATGTGCATGCTTATTGGTTATGAAATGGTGAGTGGTAATGAGACGATGCGAAGCATCGGATCGGTGATGTTATAAGTATGTCATATGTGAACATTCATTTCATACGCATTTTGGCGATGGATCCCGGTGATGTTGTGGATCAGATGGTGGGCATAATTCCCATTGTGTGGAATTTGTGCCGGTTGGACGGTATCTAGATGATGAAAGATCAGTTGGATGGGTTTATCCCATGTATGGTACCACATGCATAGTGTCAATCATTCATGTGCATGATAATATGGTATGATCAAATGACCGTGTATTATACTTAATGATGTATTTGATTTTGGTGCTTTATCATTTGTTATAAATCTGAATACATGTTGGGATTGGGTGAATGATAATGCTATGATGTTTTATTACTTATGACTGTATAATACTTATTAATTTCGAATGAGACTCACCCTTACATGTTGATATTTTCAAATTAAGAAGTAGCGACATCTTGTTTTGGTGAGGATAGCTCATAGGCTAGTCCGTAGTCCGTGTCGAGTCATGCTCTGATTTGTAACACTGGGGAACGAATAGACTTAAGAGTTACTTATGATACTCTACTTTATTGTTTTGGATTATGTATCGTTTGGTTTATGTCTTGGTGATGTCTTACGATACCGTTGAATGACATTCTGCTGTGTCGATGATGTATTTTGATAATTTTGTGAATCGTTCCTAATAAAGCATGACGAACGACTTATGGTTTTTCATTATTTTTATTAATTGTGGCACCCTTGCTTTATGTTTACTCTGATTTTTATTTTAATTGCCGCGGGGGTTTAGAAGGGTGTTACACCTCTCATGTGGATTATGTCAAAAGCACGAAGATGCTCACAATGCTCTCTCGTCTTAGTAATGCATATTAATGTCACCATGGCCCTTCTCACAATGGGGCATAGATATTCTTGATCCCTTTCTTCTGACATTTTTAGAAGGTCAAACTTGTTGACTCTGGAACAACTGGACGTAGTTATTGTTATTAAATATTATTTTTCTGATAGATGACAACAATTGCTCACAAATAGGAGAGAACATGTTTCTACTAACAAGACTAAGAAAATTTCTAATTCTCTCACATTTGTTGGTGGGGAAGCTTCTCAATAACATAAATAATTGTTTGATCTACTTCTAGTTCTAGCCCCTACTTTAAGACGATTAGCCTAGACAATACGTGAAGTTTGATGTAAATTCACAATAAATACAGTAAATTCACTCAATTGTCAGTACGGCTCAATAAAATCAGGTTCGACCCAGTGCAGGAGCAGCAGACTCTACAACGCGGGGTCCTAAAATTTATAGGGCCCCTAAATCTTAAAATATCCAATTTTTTTTACATTAATGTTAATAAATATGAAAAATATTATTAAAAAAATCCAATAAATTAAAAATTTCTATAGTAAAAAAACACAATACATCAAAAAAAATGGATCAAAGTCAAAATAAATATAATTAACTTTTTTTATCATCATATAATTATATTTTTGAGGTTTGATTTTTAATTATTATAATTATAATTTTTTTTTTTAGTTTGGATATATTTTTTAAATTAGAATGGGGCATCCTGTTTGATTGTGTCGGCCCTGAATAAAATCATAAGATTTGAAAATATGTAAAAAAAAATGATCTTATAGTTGGCATGCATCCGTAAAAATACCTAATTCGGTTGAGTTTTTTACACAATAATATAGTTGGCATGCATCCGTAAAAATACCTAATTCGGTTGAGTTTTTTACACAATAATTATTTTACTACAAATTATCACTTAATCATATAAAAGTTGAAGTAGCCTGAATATGGAGTTACCAGGGGAGGACCCATATATTATATTATATATTAAGGTGGCTAAATATGAATTAAATTATATTGAAAATAAGAAATAATATTATTTAAAGAATATATTTATAATGAAAATCATCTACTAGGGATTAACAAATATAAAGGGAGAGAGAAACTTGAGAGGTGGTGACAGTATTTTAAAAAGTAGACTAGATTTAGTCGAACTAAGAATCAGAAGGATCATTCGTCTGAATTGATTGCTAAATAGAATAAATTATTAAATCAATGAGAACTGGCCAAAATCGATCAATGCTGGTAAAACCAATGATTTAAAAAACCGATGGATTAAATGCTTTTTTTATCAAACAAAATGACATTTTGATAATTTATAAAAAAAATAAAATTATAGAATTTGAATTTAATTTGGTCCAAAAAAAACCGAATTTAAATTTGGTAAAATATCGTGATTTTTTTAGAGATCGAGTCATTTAAGTAGACCGGTTTAATAATTTTATAGATTTTTATAAAAACTTATTTATTCAATTGAGTTATATAAGTTATTAAACTAAATTATAAAAACTTATTTATTCAATTGAGTTATATAAGTTATTAAACTAAATTATCTCATTTAATATGATTTAGTCATGCAATTTCATCAATTTGATAATAGGTGCAATTTTAAAACATTATGCCTTAAGGTAGGTCCACCCATGGGAGTTGCAGACTTATTTGAAGAATGGTCAGACATGATCAAATAAATAAACATAAGCGGCCTTTGATTGGACATGAAGAAGGATAAATGGGCAACATTAGCATCCAAAACAGTCTCCACTCCAGCTAAAATTTTCAGGCATTCTACAGGACATTAGGTAAGATATGTACTACTGTTTCTAATGCCATCATTAGCATAGCCAGGATTCTGATTTGGGAACTACCGATTTTATTCAAATTACTAGGTGGTATCAACTATATGTATCAATGTATGATTAAATCAATAAATAATTGAAGGCACTGCAGGTTACAATCTGAAATTTAGCTAGTTAGACATAATCCAATAGAAATAAAATTGTCCATCTACTCGGTAGGAAAAGTTTGATTTATAATCTTAAGAAACGGAATTCAAATTTCCTTCAAGACAGTTGTGCAAAATTACTATATCAATTTAGTTAAAGTAATTTCTCTCTTTTCAATTCTTATACTAACATGTGTCTTTTTAACATTTTTTAAAATATTAGATACTAAAATATTGTATTGAAAATTCAATATCTTTAAAGTTTAAAAATTGTCTTTTTCAAAAAGCCTTTCGAGGTCACATGTCATCATAACCATCAATAAAAATTAATGAAACTTGAAAAAGGTTAGACATGTCTAGAATTTCTTAGCCCTAATCATAACAAAAATCATTTCTTAGCCCTAATCATACAACCTACAAAAATCATATCAAACGAAAACAAGCAAAATATTGCAAGCCATTCTCAATCAATCCAGCTACATAATATTTCAAATGCAATGTTGTTCTACACAAATTAATGCAATGTTATACACAAATTAATCACAAGTCTGCAAAAGATTCATAGAGGTACACAAATTAATCGCAAGTCAGCAATAGATTCATAGAGGTACAGTCATGAAACACAAAAATTACAAAGCCACATCACAGCAAAAGTCACTTAACAATTGTTCAGTACTAAAAAATCACACGTAAAATATTTCTCGGTCCAAATCAACACACGTAAAGATATTAACACCTGACGACCATGTTAAGAAAACCAACACGAATGCAATTAGTACAGCAGTTTCAAATCACACATCTTGGATGTTTTCTTAACCAAGATCAGATACTTGACAGACAGCAGGCATGTTGTTCCATCCAAAAGAACTTAACTCCCATACCTGACTTGGGTTAGAAGTTCCAGCAGCAGTCATATGTTTATAGTCGGTGGCTAATTGATCTTCCTGAAACATCGATGTAGCATCAGTGGCAATGGCTTGGTTATTGCCATGCCCAGAACACGGCTCATACCAACCTGAATCAAGCACAAAATCTGGCCGACTATTGTTCAACAGAGACTTGATATAAGAACTGTCAGGGGACCACATATGATCAACATACTCTGATTTCACAATGTTGCCTGCACATGAATTTTAAGGAATTAATAGGAAAACCATATGCATCGATTTTCATAATATTGATTTCACAATGTTCCTGTTCCATTGTGTAGTTTGTTGGGAATATGCTAACCTTCATAAAAAATAAAATTTAGTGACTACTTAAATTAACTTATTTTGACAAGACTGTTTTCTTAAACTATTATCAGCCATGAGTCGAGTAAACATGTTTACACTGCATGAAGACTTCTATGCTTTGTGAATTAAAAAAGGGTTCATTAAGCCTTTTTCTATAGAGCGTTTCAACTTTCTACAATTACTTTAAAATTTGGCACTTGATTAAACAACAAACTACACAATGGAACAGGAAATTTCCAAGATAATGAACAATTTTCAGATCGTGACAAAGACATATACAAAGAAGGTATGAGTATGTGAATATTTGTAATGAATGATCATCCATCATATCATACACTGAAAGGCACTAACCATTGTCGGTCTGAACAGGTGGCTGTTCATCCATTGAATTTATGTTGGCAACAACAGCAGGGCAATCATTCAATATTGAAGATACACCAGATGGAGATACAGGGTCAGCATAGTCTTTCCATTCTTGCTCATACATGCTCCATGCTGACAGGTCATCTCTTTCACAGGGAGTTGCAGCAGATGAATATGAACTTCTGTCATAATATTGGTTTTTTGAACTGCTCGGAGTCTTCCGCTGATGAAGTACAGATTGCAGCAGGCCACTATTTTGTGGAGAAGAACAATCTGACTCCAGTGTACTAATTGGTGTAGGAGATTTGATAAAATCATCAATTGAGTCAAGTAGTGGGTGTGAGGGAGATGTACTCCGGCTACCTAAATCAATTTTCGGATATTGGAGTGAAGGGAGCTCCGACTTCACAGCCTCAAAAGGCATAGAAGTAGAGAAATTGCCATTTTTAAGTGAATGGCTGTAACACATTAAGCTGTTTGAGAAGAAACCAGGATCAAGAGGTGATTGCACTCCAAATGATTGTGTCAACTTATCAAAAGCATCATCCTGAATATGTTCAAATGGATAAACATCGCTTCTGTCAATACAACCAAAATCAAGAAACGGTATTGGTGACTCTCGAAAACGTTTAGGGTTAGATGATGTCGATGACACAAAACTACAGTACTGAGAAGAATCAAAACCATTTTGCATATTGCCGTAATCAGAAATATCAGGCGAATAAGGTGAGATTCCCTGGGTATCCTTCAGGCAGTCAAACATTGCATCATGCATACTAAAACTCCTTTTATGCAAGAAATCAGAATGCACTTTATTACCACCGTTAATTCTACCGGTGCTTTGGTTATTAAGAGCCGCTTGATATACACCAGGAGGATAAAGTGGCAAGCCAGCTCGGGTACGCCTCTTGATCCGAGTGTTCCAATAGTTTTTTATCTCATTGTCTGTACGACCAGGTAACTACAAGCCAAGAAAATAAATCACTATAATGAATAAAGATATTGAGCACAAAATATTGAAAATAAAAATGAAGAAAATACTGACTGGCACAATTTATAAAATCCTGTGGAATGCATGATCATCATTCCTGAAAAGTTTTAATCTAAAGTACATACATACATACATACATACATGATGTTCTAATTCAAAGTTCTATATACATACATCATATATAACTGATACCACTATATATTCTGACATTACACCAATCCATTAGCCACTGAATATGCTTTATAATCAATACAATAGGTTTTTTTTCTATTAAGGCAAGCAAATAATTAGAAGTACAATATCATAATGTTAAACAGAATGTTATGCACACAGCTTTATAAATTAAACAAACAAGTGGCATGACGTTTTCTACTAACTACTGTATAAATTTACAACTAACCTTAACTGCGACAAGAGTTCTACATGCCAAAACAAATCATTGGCAAACACAGAAAATTGAATGTTGTAAAGGTCTTCATTCCGTAAATGTGACAGAAAAAATATTGTAGAATTAAATACTTATATATAATGGGTGACATTATGCATTAGGAATCTAACAAAAGACAAGTGAACTGTATTCTACCACATTTGTTAGTGTGGATCTCTACGTAATCTTAACGCCTGCAAGTATATCCCATGCCATACACTATTTAGTTAATGTTCTTTATTATATGCACAAATCTAACAAGAGTGTTCCATAATTTCAGAGAAGTTAAAAAAGAAGTTATTAGATGTAAAAATGTGCAAGGAAGAGATAACAATGACATCGCTATTGGAAAATGAAGGGGAAAAAACTAGAGCTAAATATGTAAGAAAAGAAAAACAATACACAATATGCTTACATGCACTGCCATGCGTGCCCATCTGTTTCCCATTTTTGAATGAAGCTCACAAATCAACCGCTCCTCTTCCTCAGTAAATGCCCCTTTCTTTAAATGTGGCCTTAGGTGATTAGCCCATCGCAGTCGACAACTTTTTCCACAACGCAACAGGCCTGTCTGCTTCTGAACGGCATTCCAATTCCCTTCTCCGTTCTTGTTGACATACTTGACCAATATATCATCTTCAACACTTGTCCACGGCCCTTTCTTCAGAACAACTCCACAGGCACTTCTACCATTATCCTCATCATTCAACTGCGAACCAATCTGATCATCATGGAGTATGTCATCCGGAATCTCCTTTTTCATCCGTTTCATCATATATTATATGGTTCCTATCCAAAGCATATCACAACCACAAACCAAATCCTAAGTATAAAAAGAAAACACATAAAATAAAACCAGCAAAAGTTCTAAATATCCATTCACAGCCACAAAGTTTACTCTTTCACTTTCGGATATTTCATTTTCTTAGAGGAATAGAATAATAATAAATGATGACTTAAGTGGAAACAAAAATCACCAAAAGCACAAAATTAACCAATAAACAAAACAAAAAGCATAAATTTCATTGGAAAAGTTTCTAATTAGGCAAAATTTTAATCTTGGGAAATTTGTGATGCCTGATCAGGACCATGAAAGCAAGATTTCCCAAACCCAAAATAGAACAAAGCATTATATTGGAGTAAAGTACTATCAAACTAATTATGCTTACCCAATAGAGACTCAAATAAATACACACAGTTAACACATGATGATTATTTCACATGAAAAAGAAAAACACAATACCCATACCCTAAAATACATAACATACATGATTATTTCACATGAAAAAGAAAAACACAATATCCATACCCTAAAACACAACACATATTTCAACTCTTTTTCATCACACCAAAAAACCCTAAACCCGGTCATCAAAATACAATACACATTTATCACATTACAATATCAATAGTAACATTTAACATAAACAAAGAGGATTTCCCAGTGTCTTAATTTTGAGAAACAACAATAAAGATAAAAGCTATGATCATAATGATCAGTAATCAGTAATTAATAATTAACTAACTAAATTAATGTCAATAAATCCAAAATTCCATGAAAACAAGAATGAGAAACAACGAACAACACTACAAACCATACCTCCCAAAACGACTTCGTTTAGGAGAATTGTAATCCAAAGCTGAATTGAGCTAAGAAACTGAAAGAAACAGTGAAAATCTTGTTCCGAAAATTAAAAGTAAAAAAATTGAAAAATGATAAACCAGTATATAGTAAAACTAGGTTAAAAATTGAAAATCAAAATCAGTGATAACCCTAATTTAGAAAGTGTGAACTCTCAGAATTGAAGCTAAATTCGAAGAAGAAAAAGTGAAATTGAATGAAGCTACGAACCGTAGAGAATGAGAGAGAAGAGAGAACGAAACATGGAAGAAAATTCACAGCACTTTCATCTCTACAGAAAAGAAAAAAGAGAGAGAGGGTTTTGCATTTGTTGTGTGAAGAGAGAAAAGAAAAAAGAAAATAAAAAAGAAAGGGAAAAAGCGAAAAGAGAGGAAGTGAAGAGAAGAAGTAGGCGCGTGAAAATAGAATGTGAATAGTATAGTACTAACACATGCACTTCTTTTTTATGTTTCAATCAATGTTTTTGTGTACTCTTTAATAAAACCACATGATATTAATGTGTGGATTTTTTATTAAGATTTTACTACTACTTCATTTAAAATCAATTTCTTTGACTGAATCAATTTTTAAATTATTGTTATTGGTGATGACTTGGTTTTTTTAATTAACGAAAAAAACGGACACGTTGGTAAATGTAATTTGAATAGGTTAATAACTGAAAAAGGAATATAATAATAATAAATGTTAGTTGTACTTTTTTTTCCTTAATTTTTGGCTATTGAAGTGCGCTTTTGAGAAAGAGTCGGAGAGAATTTTGCATTTTAATTTAATTACGGTGTTTTAGGAAAATGGGGGCAAAATTGTCACCGAAGAATAAGGTCTAAGTTTGAAGTGACAGTGTTAGGGTTAGGGTTAGAAATGAGATCAAAAGAGTTTTTTTATTTTTGATAAGCAGATCAAGGAAGTTGGTGTGTGGTGTTTTAATGTTTTTGGACAGAACTACATTAAGAAGTAAAGTACAAACAATAATATAATAAATGAGTAGCACTAGTATTGATAATTTAATAGGAGTATTTTTGAATTCTAATGTACTAGGAAGTATTATTATTATTATAAGGGAAAAGCTAACATGTGCCCCAAGGGCACAAATTAATGAGATATTTATAGAAATATTTTCTTGGAACGCGTGCATTCAATGTATTGAAATTTTAAATATGACTCTATTGCATTTAATTATATTTAACTTTTTCTAATTATAGTATCCTTAACATGTGCCCTTAGGGCACACGTTAGCATGACCCTTATTATAATCTTGGAATATATAAACTTGTAAATATATCATTAAGTATCAAATTTATTTATGATTTTATATGTTTATGATTTTAAATTAATTTTTAAAAAACACATTTGAATATTTAAGTTACTAGAAAAACATATTTGGATTGTATTTCTCTCTAGGTTTTAAGTTCCAAGTTCATAAATCAATAATTTATAAATTAGATTGCACAGAACTCTTACCAAGCTCTGCTCTGTTTTTAATTGAATATTTTTAATATGCAATTGCTTTTTCAAATTATTCGAATTTTATTAATTCAAAATTTAAAAATCAATAATTTATATTTAAAATAAAGTAACACTAAGTTGCTAGCTAGTTAACTTTAATATATAAGTTAAGAATTAAGAATGTATTTGGATTGATTAAAGTGAAATGAGTGAAATAAAATTATTTAAATATTTTAGTTTATTACATATAAATTAAATTGGATGAAAAAAACATAAAATTAGATGGCATAAATGGCATAAAGTGGAATGGATTTTATCATATTCATTTATGTCATCTATTATTTACAAATATGAATAATAAAATTATATTAGTTATCACTTTATTTATTCTATTTCATGTAATGTTTTAAAAATCGGATTGAACTTGTTAAATCTTGAATTATAGTCTAATTCGGTTCGTTTTAGACCAACAAACTGTTAGATCTATTAAACTGGAATAAAACTAATTCAACCGCAAAAAAATTAAATAATCGCAAAATTGAGACCGATTTTACTAAATTAGATGGTTCTGAAAAATCAAAGTTAATTTTTATGTTTAGTTAAGATCTAAAAAATTGATTATAGATGGAAGATAAAAAATAAAATTGGAAAACATGAGACAGTGTAAATGCAAATAGAAGGAGAAAAAATAATGTAGTGTTTGTGGACATAGAATAAGTAATGTTGATCTTGAAATAGATGAGAAAAATTATGCTTACAAAGAACCCAAATTTGGAGAAATGAGGTTATTGTACTAGTGATGAATCACATTGTGTGGGTTAAGAAGTTAAGAAAAATATTTAACAATTAGGGCTTAATTTGTTTTCTGATTTCTCATTGGGCCTTCAATTGCATTCTTCTTCTTTTTCTTTTGTAAGATTGTTAATTATATTGTTTGAGAATTTTATTTTATAAATTATGATATAAAATAATTTATTAGGATGTTTAATAATATATTTATTTGATTTTTAAGTTTAAATTTAATATGCGGTTCAACCACGGTTTAACCGATGGAGCATTGACCCACACGTTTTGCCGGTTCATTTTCCGGTTCGATTTTTAAAACATTGTTTTCATGCCATATCATCAAGTTAAACTAAAATTTTGTGCTTGAAATTGAACATTAATTTTATTTAAAAAATTATATATAATTTTTTGGCAACTTTAGTCCTTCCATTTTGTATTTTTCATGATCTTGATCCTCTATTTTAAAAATTACTATTTTAGTTCTCTTTTTAAATTTTTGGTACAATTTTCGTCTTCCTATTTTATTTTATTTTTGCAAAATTAGTCTCTGTTTTTGTTCATTTTTCAACAAAAAAACTCAAAAGAGGAGACCAAAATCATAATTTTAAAAATGTAAAGACCAAAATAAATTTAAAAAATAAAATAGGGACATCAAAATTACAATTAAGTCTAATTTTTTAGTTTTGTTAACACAAACTTTTTATTTGTGTGCCTGCAAGTTAGCATGAACCTTAAAAAAATAGTACTAGTGGTGTAGGGTCCAGTGAGGGGATGGGAAGCACATGCAAATTGGAAATGCACATGAGTTTTTGTGTGTACTTGTTTCATTCAACCAGTATGGGTTAGGCTGCACTGGGTGTGAATGTGTATGAGCAGCTTCAACTTCACACGCTGTTTATTTGATTTATTTGAGTATCACCACCCTAAGAATCTCTTTTCTTCTTTCACATGTATGTACGTAAGTAAAATTCAAGGTTTACAAAAGCCATTATTTTGTGTAAAGCCATTATTTTGTGTATATTTAACTTGTAAGCAGGGTCAGTCGTGACATTTTAAAAGCATCGGATAAATAGTAAAAGTAGACTTTTAATAAAAATAATTAAAAGAACATCATCTATTTAAATAATTAAAAGAACATCATCTATTTAAATTATAAATAATATCAACAATATCAAAATTAGTTATTTATCTGTATAATTAACATAAAAAATATCATATTCTAATTAATATTTGATAGCAGTCCCTCTAAAATAATTTGTAGGTAGTGTTCTAATTTTAAAGGTTGGTCTTTAATTAAAAAAAATAAAAAGAATTTAAAAAAGTCAAATTTTATTTTAGTTATAATTAACATTAAAAATTAGAATAAAATAAATAAATAAATTATCTATAAATATTTAAATGCTTTATCTAAACAATGTTTTTGTCAGCCCTGCTTGTAATTTCTTCAAGCAAAGAAAATAACTTGTAAGTTTTTTATCGTACCTGATTAGAAGGATCGTCAAGGCCTGCTCGGAGTTGGATCTTTGAAAAGTGAAGGGGGATGTACCTGCAAGGTACTCCGATGCCAAAGTAAGACACTAGTACAAAAAACACTTTTTAAGTCGGTTAAAAATGACATGTTAAGTCGGTCCTGTACCCGACTTAAAAGTGAGCGTTGTAACAAGTTTTGACTTTTTAGGTCGAACATCTGACCCGACTTAAAAAAGCTTTGTTAGGTCGGTTAAAGAGTAACTGACTTAACAAGTAATGTTTTCTAAAAACCCCATTACCACTTATACGAGTACTTTTGTTAGATCAGTTCACTCATAACCGACCTAAGAAAATTGTTTTTTTTTTCAATTTTTTTTCTTCTGTTTTTTTCCCAGCTTTTCCTAACAGCATATAACCAATCTTTACCCTCATTTGACACTATTTCACTTTCAGCCATAATTAAATAGAAAACAGTACACATAATTTTGTATCATAATAGAAACATAATCAAATAATATAATAATTGAAACATAATCAAATGATATAATAATTGAAACATAATCTATTGTATAATGTCATTCAAAACTAACATGAGCAATGTGCTTGAATATAACTTCTATATTAAATAGAGCAATGTAATAAAATGCAACTATTTGTCACTGAATACAAAACACAGATCCTCGTTATTTTTCTCACTTACTTCACCAATCCACATCATTGTCCTCACTTGCTTCAATAAGTTCAAGGATCATATTTGCACAACGTTCTTGAACTTTTTTTACTTCATCCTTAGGAAACGAGTTTGATTCTCCAAATATCTAAATAAATAAATGTTAACACTAAATTATCATATCAATAAAAAATATTAATTATATATAACTTGTTGAAAATTATTATACGTACTTGTTTCCATGAGTCAATAACACCACTAAATACAATGTTCAACATATGTATCATGACATAGTAGCCGCACTCATAATGTGAAGGTTGTCTCTGAGACTAATAATGAATATGATCAAATGTGAACGTCCAGTTAGTAAATAATGTCTAAAATGTGATCATATATGAAATTATTCATTATCATTGTAAATAACTTACAATGGGATAAATCCATTCTGCTTTGGTTTTCTTTCTCACACCTTGTAGCTTATTATAACCATCCAAAGCTCTACAATAAAGAATTATTCATTAACTTTGTGGTCTAAAACATATCACACAAATTCATGTAGGATAAATGAATTTAATTCTTACAATTCAACCATACGAGTGATACTTTTATCTAACGACTTTGTCTTTCCCATAGAACATAGAAGGACTACTTCATGCTTCTTAGGATTGATGATGATCAATTGCCAGTGATGACTACAAAGAAAAAAAACAATTAAATATGTATTAAATTGAATTATATGTATAATGAAATAATTGAATATAACGAAACAATTCTTACTTGCTGAGATAAGGAGCTAGATAACAATCTTTCTGATCTTGGTGCATCTTGTTTTGTATAAAAGTTTGAACACTAACTTGATCATTTTCACTATGAATGAGATATGGATCAAGAAATCCATACACATCACTTTTTCCCAACTCCATACAATGGTGGTGTAGATATCTAACATATTGAAAAGTATTCACCTTATAAATAAAATTAACTAACTTTTGTTTGCTATTAAATTTATAAACAAATTATACTTACGTCAGCCACACTTGTAAAATAGTGAAGCATAAATCTTTTGTACCCATACACAAGTCCATAATATCTTCCCTAGGGATGGTAATATAATCAATTCCACCGTATTTAGCCTTAAACTTCAAAGTTGTTTTCATATCCAATGCCACACCATACAATTTTCGAAAAATAGGCTCAGACCTTTTGGGTGGAACCTCATCTTTCTTAGAATTAGCAACATCCTAAGCCATTAAGATAAAATATTATACAACACATTTGAAAGGACTCGAGTATAAATAGAAAAGGACATAAATATAATGAATACCTTTTCAGGAATAAGTTGCAAAAGTCTTTTCGGCTATTGGATGAAAGTGTTGATGGCCTCACTAAGAGTTGTCACCTCCTGAGTGGGAACAGGTAAAAGAGCATTCGCATCTAACACTTTAGTAACCGCCACTCTTAGCATATCATTATTTAGCACCTGATTATGTATAATGGACCCTAAATTATACACATTAGCATATGCTACTACATTAGTGTTTCCATCAATATACAATTCACACTTTTCAAGAATATCTACTTCATCATGTGGTGTATGAGGCATAACAGAGCTACCCTTTGTACTCGAATATAGAGTGGGATTAGGAGAGGAATTTGGAAAATTTTGACATTGTTGAGAAAAGGGCAAAGATGATAGCTCTTGTATCACTTGTGCTTTAATAACCTTTGTAAGATCTATTTTCAAGGTTTCTAGTTGGTCGTTATTGATAATATGTGGGGTGGAGTCATAACGACAACATGATCCAAAGAATTTTCGAATCCTCACACCTTGACCAACAGCACGAACACGACCAGGGTGCTCAGGTCCAATGACTTTTGCTAAAATATCATTACGTCCTTGTGAGGAAAATTTTCCTTCTGCTACCAAAGCATCCTTGAATATATACAAACAAAATAAAATATAAGAAAAACTTGCAAATCAATTTATTTACGGTGACTATGATATTATCATAAATTTAAACATTATTTTTTTGTGCATATAATAGACTATATATTTACTTACAATTTTTTCAGCAACTAAACGTGTGCCTTCTGATGTATACTCTCCTGAAGGTTTTAGTCGGGCTCTTTTCCACTTCTCATGACGTTTGGGTGGAGATGGAGGTGTTACTTCTGACTCTCCAGCTATTTCTTGTCTTTCTTTTAATTTTTCTTGCATCATCTTTTTCTCAAGTAACAAATACCCCCTTGAGACAATCTGTGGGGATATTTATAAAATGCCTGAATCTTCTGTGCATTTTTTCTTTTTTCCTATTAAACATAAAATACTAATTCATTAGACAATACTTAAATATGTTTGAATGATCAATTAAATAATAAATTCAACTAACCAGAAAGGAAGGTTCCTCTCTCTTTTTAACAAACACCTGCCATGTTTCCTCATCAATAAAAGGATATTTCTCAGTAGGAGATGTGTCACTCAGTTTTCCACCATTTAAATACCTACTCGCTAAGGTGGTTTTAAATGCCCTCCAACGTTCACCCGCGTATGAAAATGTTTTCTTTTTCACAATATCACTAGTAGGAACATCCCATACTTGCTATGTTACACAACAAATAAAAACATTAGCATGATTTATTAAGACATTCAATGCAAAAGTTAATCAAAATAGTCACAAACACAATTAAAATTACCGTAATTCCTGTCCAAATATCGTTTCTTCGTTTCATCATGAACGTTATCCCAATCATCAATTAGAATGCTAACTTTCTCTCGAGCAAGAGAAGCCACATGATTCTTGAAATCTTTTGCATTATTCCCTAAAGGTTGCCCAAATGTATTGAAATCAATTTATTATTTTTGACCATCTACATTCTTAAGTTGCAATTTTTTCATCCGAGTGCAGCCTCTTCCCTTTTTGTGAGTAGATTGAGTGTCTGCCCCGCTTTGTGAAGGAGTTGTTGGATCATCCATGTACCTGTTTAAAAAATCATAATAATGGTTAGCTCAAAAATTAAGGTATCTAATTCTCTTATATACATGTAAAAAGTAGTCACTGTAGACAAAGAGACCCCACAAAGAGTTTTGACGTGGCAGCAAAGAACAATATACATACAAGTGAGTTCAGTAAGAAACATATGATATTCATTAAATGATTCAGTGCTTTGACGTGGCAGCAAAGAACAATATACATACGAGTGAGTTCAGTAAGAAACTTATGATATTGATTAAATGAGTGAGTATTGATTACTAACATAATATTGCACTAAATCAAAATAACATATTGCATAATGATGGCTAACATAACGATAACATTTGCACAAAATGATAACAACATACTACCATTTTATTAAATAAGATGCGGTGTTTGAATATTTTCCCATACCCCTTCTTGATGATCGTCACGAGTGGCATAAACATCATCCATAATACATTCTTCAACTAAAGTAGCTATTCGTTGTGAGAAAGAAGTGGTCTCCTCAATATCAAGTGTTGAAAGCATGGAATCATTGGGTCTGTGATTGTTTTTACCTTGGAGAACCACTGACCATTTTTTGTTAGAAGGATCCCCTACATAAAATACTTGTTTTGCTTGAGATGCCATAATGAAAGGCTCGTTCGCGTACGCTACAAGGTCCACCAATGTAAAACCAAATTCATCTATTTTAACACCTTTGTTTATGTCAATCCATTTACATTTAAAAATAGGCACTTTAAATATAATGAAATCGATATCCCAAATCTCTTCGATGACCCCAAAGTAAGACTTAGATGCCATAACTGGATTCTTATCTTTTGAACTAGAAAAGTGCATGGACTCTGCCACAGCCATAACCCCACTATTTTTCATAGTACTATTATCGTCTTGAGTCTTGGTATAGAAAGTAAAATTATTGATATCGTAGCCAGTCCAAGTTATAACATCAAATCTAGGCACTTTTGCTAGCCATTTCAATGTTACAGAACATGTATTATCAGCAAATGTGGTTTCTCTAAACCACTTTAAGAAAGTCTTGTTATGCTCATTCAACACCCATTTTTCTTTCATTCGAGGAAACTTTTCCTTGACAATGTTTTTATGAAGAGAAATGTAAGGTTGGACTTCATCAGTATTATTCAATATATACAACTGTGCTTGAAATATTTCCTCCCGTCTCATGCTTTTAAGTTTTAAGCCTCGTATACCCTTACCTGAAAATCTTCCTTCATGACGAGACTTAGGAATTCCTATAGTTTCTGTTTCTGACATGTAGTTAGAACAAAACTCAACAGATTCTTCTGCAATGTATCTTTCAACAATAGATGCTTCAGGACGATGTTGATTCTTCACATACCCTTTTAAAATTTTCATGTATCGCTCTACTGGATACATCCATCTCAAATAAACAGGACCACACAATCTAATCTCCCTCACCAGATGGATAATTAAGTGAACCATGATATCAAAAAATGAGGGAGGAAAGTACATCTCCAATTGACACAAGATAATAACAGCGTCATTTTCCAACTCATCTAATTTTTTAGGATCAACTACTTTAGTACAAATATTATTGAAGAATAAGCACAACTTAGTCAAGACAGTTCTAACCTCTTTAGGCAATATGCCACTGTAGCAACCTGCCCTAAAAATTAAGCTTTTAGAGTCGCCACCTATTCTGAAGGGCGAATAGGAAACCTATGCAATTTAGAGATTCGGGATAAGATACTATATTCAGGTCGAGGGAAGGTGTTAGGCACCCTCAACCCTTTCCTAAAGGCTAACATTTCAAAGATAAAGGTTTATGGCTAAGGAATTGAATAGGGGAAAAATTAAGATTTTAGGGAGGGGGACTCGCCTTGTTGCCAAGTGCCTACGTACCTCCTTATGGAGGATCAGAGTCTACGTAGTTCGGGGACAGGGTTGTACGCCTTAGAATTTGAATTTGTGGTTTGAAATCATTTTGGAGTTGTTTTTGAAATGCGAATGTTCGAAGGTATTTTGAATTACCTTATCGTAGTTATGAACATTGCAATGTTTGAAGGGATGAAAATCCGTAGTAATGTGGTTTTAGTGTATTTTGAGTGTTTTAGGATATGGGCGTACAACCCTGATTTGATTTAGCACTATTAACCGCAACGATCAATGGATTCAATCGCCATAGTTAACAGATTTGAAGTTGTATCGTTACCAATTTTAATCAATTGATTTGATTATTACTAGTAACGAATTATGATATTTTTTAATAATTATGAATTGATTTGCATTGTTACCCCTCGCAATCGATTGATTCGATTAAAAAGAATAACAAATTTGAAGAGAGAAAGAATAGAAAGGTTAATCATCGCGACTAATAAGATAGTCGAAACCATTTAACCAAGTAGAATTTAATTTGTATTTTAATTAAATAACATTTTAATTAAAATTATTGTTGACCATAGCGATTAATCGATTTAATCGGAACGAACAACAAATTGACATTTTAACATAAATATCATATAATAATTTATTTATAAAAAATAATTATTATACAATTAATATATATTAAAAGATATTTTAATTAAAACAAAATAAATAATAAAAATTATTTAAGTTAATTAGGACTTAGATTCAATATGGCAGCTTTGAGGGTGTATGATATGGGCATTAGATCTGGGGCGTTTGATTGAGCTGGATGGTGATTTAAGGGTTAGATTTTGAGGGACTATGGTAGTATCCAGGGCTGCAGGCGCATGGGATCCAGGATTGAGAAATCAAGAAAAATAAATGTATGAGGGGAGGCTCGAACCCATGACCTCCCCCATCAAAGACACGCCTCTTAACCACCCCAACCAAGTTGCCTTGTTGTTTAAAACACGCGCTCATTGTATAATATGAAAAACATGACACGTATAAAAGGAAACGCGCGCCAAGTTTGAATTGACGAACCAGGGGACGACACCTCATCGTCTTCCCCAACCAAACCTGAGTTTCTGAAACCTGTTTGCTACGATTTTGCTACAAAATCGTCCGTAGCTAACAAAACCTGGAAAAACAGCGATTTGCATATACATCCCCATAAATAAGGCGCGACCTATCCACCCTCTTCGTTTCTACCATACGAATCCAATCATACAACTTTCATGGTCTAATTTTAGATCTATGAGAAACCCCTAAATTGCAACCCTAGAACTCGAATCGGCCTCTAATGGCAAGACAAGTTTTGGACACGCAAACTTCAAACAATTAATCCAGAAACCTTCAGTGCATCAAGACAAGCCAGAATATATGATCAAAGCATCATGAGGGTGCCTATAGCATGCGAATCGAATCAAGGTTTAGAATGACTTACTTTGGCCAATTGGAGAGAATTCTGGGGGTGTTGATGCTATGCTAATATCCCCTCACCTTCAGAATGCCATGAGCAAGCTATTGCAACCTTTGAATCTTGTTAAAACCTCTGAATTCCTGCAAACCGAATTTGATTTTTTTGTGTATTTTCGAGTTCTTGCAAGTGTGCCTCTGGACAGAGATTTCAACCCCTATTCGTGTGCATAGTTTCAGGTACTTATAGGCTTGTATTAGGTCAAGAATTTGAAGCCCAATGATCACTAAATCCAACTTTGCCATATTTGAGAAATTTGATTTGCTTCTTGAATTGAAACTTTCTTTTTTTTGCCAAATATTGCATTAATCTTTTCTCAATTCCATTATCACGAAATTATATTGCATTTAGTCATAAATATTGATTGGAATCAATCATAATATCTCCTTTGCAAAAATATTTGATTTTTATCTTAATTAAATCATTAAAAATGAAATAAAAAATCATATTAAATCAAATAAAATATTAAATTTCGTGGCATATGTTTTGGGCATGCTAATGACTTGTGGACCAAGTTTGTATCATAAAACCATAGGCCCATTTGCAAAATTTCTCAATTTGAACCTTCTTTTTTCCTATTTGGTCCTCCAAAATTACCCAACTTTGATCAATCATATCTCACTCAATTTTTAGGCTATGAGGGAGTTCTAATACTTTTTGGAAACCTTAAGAGGTCCTCTATAAGCCACTTTGGAATATATTTTTCATTTGGAGCTTTTATCTTGATCATATCCTCTTTGGGAAAAAACTGCTTTCGGAGGATGCCTGAAAATGACCTGTAATCTTTTGCACTGTATCTCTCAAATGAATCATTTCTAGCCCTGGCTTGTGAGAGACAAAGTTGTGGGGAATCCAATTTCCTTCATAATAGGCTTTGAGTGGGGAATTTTTGATGTTCCATGTGAAAGTTATGCCCAGTCAAAGTTGGGTTGACTTTCTCCTAAGAAACCCTAATTTGAACCTTTTTGTATTTGTTCATTTCTGAGTTTCTATTAATGGAATCATGATCAATCTTTGATCAAATGATGGTTATACTTCACATACTTGATGTTGACAAAAAATTGGGAGGCTTTGACTATGCTCTGATTATGGTTGACTTTTAGGTCAAACCAGTTGACTGTGGATCATCTGCACTTTTGAATGAGTAACCTTTGGGACTGAATCTTGAACTTTGAATTATTGTAACTGGAATATGGAAGGCAAATTTTGGGGTATGACAGCTGCCCCTGTTCAATCTTCTTGAACCTGAAGAGGTAGAAGATGATTGGACACTGAAATGCCCTGAAATTTGCTTGCGTAAGGAAGGAGTTCTGTAGGAGATGGGCTTATAGATGCCATCTATTTGCCCGGAAGGGTACTTGTCTAAAGCGTATGCTTTTCAGACCTGGATCATTTGATTGTATCTGAGGAGACAGGAAATAATGTCTTACATAAGACTACCTGAAGAGGTTCCTGAATAGGGTATATCGAAAGTTGATGCGAAGAAGCTTAGGCTTTGAACAATGTTTAAGAGGAATGTCTCGGAGAAGACTAACTACAGAGTTCTCTAAAAGAACAAGGTATGCCTAAGAAGAGATTGGATAAACATTTTAAGAAGTCTACCTAGAAAGGCATGATATGTCTTAAATAAGACTCACCTAGAAAGGCTCCTAAAAAGATATGGAACGTCTTGAACAGGACTACCTAGACAGGTTATGGTACGTCTTAAACAGGACTCACCTGGAAAGGCTCTTAGATAGGATACGGGATATCTTAAACAAGACTTACCTAGAGAGGTTCCTATAAAGGGAACAATACGTTTTAAACAAAACTATCTAGAAAGATTCCTATAAAGGGAACGATATGTTTTAAACAAAACTATCTAGAAAGATTCCTATAAAGGGAACGATATGTTTTAAACAAAACTAATCTAGAAAGATTCCTATAAAGGGAACGATATGTTTTAAACAAAACTAATCTAGAAAGATTCCTATAAAGGGAACGATATGTTTTAAACAAAACTACCTATAAAGGTTCCTATAAAGGGCACAATACGTTTTAAACAAAACTACCTAGAAAGGTTCCTATAAAGGATATGGCATGTTTTAAACAAAACTATCTAGAAAGATTCCTATAAAGGGAACGATGTGTTTTAAACAAAACTATCTAGAAAGATTCCTATAAAGGGACATAAGACGTTTTAAACAAAACTACCTAGAAAGGTTCCTATAAAGGACATGAAACGTTTTAAACAAAACTACCTAGAAAGGTTCCTATAAAGGACATGAGACGTTTTAAACAAAACTACCTAGAAAGGTTCCTATAAAGGACATAAGGCGTTTTAAACAAAACTACCTAGAAAGGTTCCTATAAAGGACATAAGGCGTTTGTTAGAACAAGATTTGTTCTGATCAATTATCTTAGTTTTGATGATAACAATAATATGAATTTTGCTTAAGATAATATGGTACTCTAATCCAATGCAATTTCCCTTTCAGGAAATATATAAAGAGTACGCATAATTCAGCGCTCAGAAGCTTTGTCTCAAATGGTTCAGCATGCAACATCAGAACATGGTCTGGCAAGACATCAGAAGATGGTCGAAGCAGAATCAGAACATGGGTCTATGGAAGCATCAGAAGAACAAGAGAACAGAAGCACTGAAGTTCTGATAGTATCACGCTCAGAAGCACTTCAAGGTCAGAAGATCAGAAGATGCTATGCACCAAGCTGTTTGACTCTGATGATATTCAAACGCTGTATTCACAAACATCAGATCAGAAGAAAGTACAAGTGGCAAGCTACGCTGACTGACAAAAGGAACGTTAAAAGCTATTAAAGGCTACGTCAGTAGACACAGCGTGAACAAGGCTCGAGGTAGTTGACAAAAGCGTATAACATTAAATGCGATGCTGTACGGAACACGCAAAGCATTAAATGCACTCAACGGTCATCTTCTCAAACGCCTATAAATATGAAGTTCTGATGAGAAGCAAGGTTAACGATTCTGCACCAAAACAACTTATATCAAACTTGCTGAAACGCTGTTCAAATCTAAACTCAGAATCTTCATCTTCTTCAAAGCTCACTACATTGCTTTTGTAATATATTAGTGAGATTAAGCTTAAACGTTAAGAGAAATATCACAGTTTGTGATTAACGCTTTTAAGAAGCAATTGTAATACTCTTAGAATTGATTACATTAAGTTGTAAGGAACTAGAGTGATCGTGTGGATCAGAATACTCTAGGAAGTCTTAGGAGTGAACTAAGCAGATTGTAACTAGAGTGATCGTGTTGATCAGTAGACTCTAGAAAAGTCTTAGAGGGTATCTAAGCAGTGTTCCTGGAGTGATCAGTGTGTGATCAGTAAACTCTGGAAGACTTAGTTGCTGACTAAGTGGAAAACCATTGTAATCCGTGCGATTAGTGGATTAAATCCTCAGTTGAGGTAAATCATCTCTGCGGGGGTGGACTGGAGTAGTTTAGTTAACAACGAACCAGGATAAAAATAACTGTGCAATTTATTTTTATCTGTCAAGTTTTTAAAGCTACACTTATTCAAACCCCCCCTTTCTAAGTGTTTTTCTATCCTTCAATTGGCATCAGAGCGCCGGTTCTAAGGTGCAAGCACTTAACCGTGTTTAGAAAAGATTCAGGAAGAGAAAAACGCTTCAGTAAAAGATGGTTGATGAAAGTGAAAAGTCTACACCTGCATCTACATCTGGCTCTGCTGAGCAATACAACGGTAACAATGGTTATACTAGACCGCCGGTATTTGATGGTGAAAACTTTGAATACTGGAAAGATAAACTGGAAAGTTACTTTCTTGGTCTAGATGGTGATCTATGGGATCTTCTGATGGATGGTTACAAACATCCAGTAAATGCCAGAGGCGTAAAGCTGACAAGGCAAGAAATGGATGATGATCAGAAAAAGCTTTTCAGGAATCATCATAAATGCAGAACTGTTTTGCTGAATGCTATCTCTCATGCTGAATATGAGAAGATATCTAACAGGGAAACGGCTTATGACATATATGAGTCCTTGAAAATGACTCATGAAGGAAATGCTCAAGTCAAGGAGACTAAAGCTCTAGCTTTAATCCAGAAGTATGAAGCCTTCAAGATGGAGGATGATGAAGACATTGAAAAGATGTTTTCAAGATTTCAAACTCTTACTGCTGGATTGAGAGTTCTTGACAAGGGATACACCAAGGCTGATCATGTAAAGAAGATCATCAGAAGCTTACCCAGAAGATGGGGTCCTATGGTGACTGCATTCAAGATTGCAAAGAATCTGAATGAAGTTTCTCTGGAAGAGCTCATCAGTGCCTTGAGAAGTCATGAAATAGAGCTGGACGCAAATGAGCCTCAAAAGAAAGGTAAGTCTATTGCATTAAAATCTATTATCAAGAAATGCACTAACGCTTTTCAGGCTAGAGAAGAAGATCCTGAAGAATCAGAATCTGAAGAAGAAGATGAACTGTCCTTAATCTCCAGAAGGCTAAATCAACTCTGGAAGACCAAGCAAAGGAAGTTCAGAGGCTTCAGAAGTTCAAAGAAATTTGAACGTGGAGAATCTTCTGATGACAGAAGATTTGACAAGAAGAAGGTCATGTGCTATGAATGCAATGAGCCTGGACACTACAAGAACGAATGTCCAAATCTTCAGAAGGAAAATCCCAAGAAGAAGTTTCATAAGAAGAAAGGTCTTATGGCAACCTGGGATGAGTCAGAAGATGATTCAGACTCTGAAGATGAGCAGGCTAACTGTGCGCTGATGGCGACAGAAGATGACGAGTCAGAATCTACATCAGAATCAGACTCTGAAGAGGTATTTTCTGAACTTACTAGAGATGAGTTAGTTTCTGGTCTAACTGAACTTCTGGAACTCAAGTCTCAGATTAGTCTCAAATACAAAAAGCTGAAAAAGCTATTTGAATTTGAAACAAAGAAGCTTGAGTTGGAGAATTCTGAATTAAAAGAAAAACTTTTAAAATTATCCAATAATGTTGGATCTTCTTCTGATTCAGAAAAATCCACTCCTAGTCTAAACCATATTCTGAAAGAATATGATTTAAGTTTCAGGAAGTTCTTATCTAGAAGTATTGGCAGAAGTCAGCTAGCTTCTATGATATATGTTGTGTCTGGAAACAAAAGAGTCGGCATTGGTTTTGAGGGTGAAACCCCATACAAACTTGAACCCGTTGATGAAATGAAAATCACATACAAGCCATTGTATGATCAGTTCAAGTATGGCCACTCCCATGATATTAGGGACACTTCACATGCTCAAAGCTTTCACATAACACACACCAAAAAGCATGTGACACAACCTAGGAAATATCATGAAACTCACATTAAGAATTATCATGCTGTTCCTCCTATTGCTTACAATGTTAAACCCAAGTTCAATCAGAACTTGAGAAAATCTAACAAGAAAGGACCCAAAAAGATGTGGGTACCTAAGGATAAGATTATTCCTATTGCAGATATCCTTGACTGCAAAAAGGACAAAGCACAACATGTCATGGTACCTGGACTCTGGATGCTCGCGACACATGACAGGAAGAAGGTTTATGTTCCAAGACCTGGTGCTTAAGTCTGGAGGAGTAGTCAAGTTTGGAGGAGATCAGAAGGGCAAGATAATTGGCTCTGGAACTATAAAGTCTGGTAACTCTCCTTCCATTTCTAATGTACTTCTTGTAGAAGGATTAACACATAACCTCTTATCTATCAGTCAATTGAGTGACAATGGTTATGATATAATCTTTAATCAAGAGTCCTGCAAGGCTGTAAATCAGAAGGATGGCTCAATCCTATTTACAGGCAAGAGGAAGAACAACATTTATAAGACAGATCTGCAAGATCTTATGAGTCAGAAGGTGACTTGTCTTATGTCTGTTTCTGAAGAGCAGTGGGTCTGGCACAGAAGATTAGGTCATGCTAGTTTGAGAAAGATTTCTCAGATTAACAAACTGAATCTGGTCAGAGGACTCCCTAATCTGAAATTCAAATCAGATGCTCTTTGTGAAGCATGTCAGAAGGGCAAGATCTCCAAACCTGCATTCAAGTCCAAGAATGTTGTGTCTACCTCAAGGCCATTAGAACTCTTGCACATTGATCTGTTTGGCCCAGTCAAAACAGCATCTGTCAGAGGGAAGAAATATGGATTAGTCATCGTAGATGATTATAGCCGCTGGACATGGGTAAAATTCTTAAAACACAAGGATGAGACTCATTCAGTGTTCTTTGATTTCTGCATTCAGATTCAATCTGAAAAAGAGTGTAAAATCATAAAGGTCAGAAGTGATCATGGTGGTGAATTTGAGAACAGATCCTTTGAAGAATTCTTCAAAGAAAATGGTATTGCCCATGATTTCTCTTGTCCTAGAACTCCACAGCAAAATGGGGTTGTAGAACGAAAGAATAGGACTCTGCAAGAAATGGCCAGAACCATGATCAATGAAACCAATATGGCTAAGCATTTCTGGGCAGAAGCAATAAACACTGCATGCTATATTCAGAATAGAATCTCTATCCGACCTATTCTAAATAAGACTCCTTATGAATTGTGGAAGAATAGAAAGCCCAACATTTCATATTTCCATCCTTTTGGATGTGTATGCTTTATTCTGAACACTAAAGATCATCTTGGTAAGTTTGATTCCAAAGCACAAAAATGTTTCTTTCTTGGATATTCTGAACGCTCAAAAGGCTACAGAGTATACAATACTGAAACATTGATTGTAGAAGAATCAATCAATATCAGGTTTGATGATAAGCTTGGTTCTGAAAAACCAAAGCAGTTTGATAATTTTGCAGATTGTGATATTGATATATCAGAAGTTGTTGAGCCAAGAAGCAACGCATCAGAAGCAGAGCTTCTCAGAAGAAAAGAATCTGAAGATCAAGTATCAGCTTCTCTGGAGGATCTAAGCATTTCTGAAGAACCATCTGTCAGAAGATCATCCAGACTCATCTCTGGTCATTCAGAAGATGTCATTCTTGGAAAGAAGGATGATCCAATCAGAACAAGAGCATTCCTTAAGAACAATGCAGACTGTCAATTAGGTCTTGTATCTTTGATCGAGCCAACTTCTGTTGATCATGCTCTAGAAGATCCAGACTGGATAATTGCTATGCAAGAAGAACTGAATCAGTTTACAAGGAATGATGTTTGGGATCTTGTTCCTAGACCAGATGGATTCAATATAATTGGTACAAAATGGGTCTTCAGAAACAAGCTCAGTGAGAAAGGCGAAGTGGTAAGGAACAAAGCCAGACTGGTGGCTCAGGGTTATAGTCAGCAAGAAGGGATTGATTATACAGAAACCTTTGCACCAGTGGCCAGGTTAGAATCTATTCGTCTATTAATTTCATTTGCCACTCAACATAACATCACTCTTTATCAGATGGATGTTAAGAGTGCCTTCTTAAATGGTTATATAGATGAAGAAGTTTATGTCCATCAACCTCCTGGTTTTGAAGACTCTATGTCTCCTAATCATGTTTTTAAACTTAAGAAATCATTGTATGGATTGAAACAGGCTCCCAGAGCTTGGTATGAACGCTTAAGTTCTTTCCTTCTGGATAATGGTTTCACTAGAGGAAAAGTGGACACTACTCTCTTTTGTAAAACCTTTAAAAGGGATATTTTAATTTGTCAAATATATGTAGATGATATTATTTTTGGAACATCTAATGCTACACTTGGAAAGGAGTTTGCTGAGTCTATGCAGGCTGAGTTTGAAATGAGCATGATGGGAGAACTCAAGTATTTCCTTGGAATACAAATAAATCAAACATCAGAAGGAACGTATGTTCACCAAACCAAGTATGTGAAGGAACTTCTGAAGAAGTTTAATCTTCTAGACTGCAAAGAAGCCAAAACTCCTATGCATCCAACATGCATCCTAGGTAAGGATGAGGTAAGTAAGAAGGTAGATCAGAAGTTATACAGAGGTATGATTGGATCTCTTCTATATCTGACTGCTTCTAGACCTGACATTTTGTTCAGTGTTTGTTTGTGTGCTAGATTCCAATCAGATCCTAGAGAATCTCATTTAACTGCTGTTAAGAGAATTCTAAGGTATCTGAAAGGTACTACTAATGTTGGCTTAGTTTACAGAAAATCTAAAGAATACAACTTAGTAGGATTCTGCGATGCTGACTATGCTGGAGACAGAATTGAAAGAAAAAGTACTTCAGGAAGTTGCCAATTTCTTGGAAGTCATTTGATCTCTTGGTATAGCAAGAAGCAAGCAACTATTGCTCTATCAACAACAGAAGCAGAATATGTCGCTGCTGCTGGTTGTAGTACACATATGCTCTGGATGAAAAGTCAGTTAGAAGATTATCAGATATTTGAGAGTAACATTCCTATATTCTGTGATAATACTTCTGCTATATGTTTATCTAAGAATCCTATTCTTCATTCAAAAGCTAAACATATTGAGATTAAACATCATTTCATAAGGGACTATGTTCAGAAGGGTGTTATATCTTTAAACTTTGTTGATACAGACCATCAATGGGCTGATATCTTTACAAAACCCCTGGCTGAAGATAGGTTTAAGTTCATTCTGAAGAACATCAGTATGGATTTATGCCCAGAATGAGAAGATGAGAAGTTCTCATGTATGAGTATCTTCTGAAATGAAAATGGATTATTTTTTTTTATATCAGAAGTTCTGATTGAAATCTTTTAGAAATTATGATTCGGTTATTACTAACGTTTCATTGTCTAAGTTGATTCAGAACCTCTTTTAAAGCAAAACAGCTGTTACGTTCTATCTCGGGATGGTAAACCTGTCGTTACTATTCATGGATAAACGTGCGTGCAGTTGAAGGGACGCCGACCATAGGTAACTGTGCCAGTCACCTCATTTGTCCTTATTATCTCTCCTCACGTCACGTAACATTAAATGCTATTCATCATTCGTTTCATTTTTTTTTTAAAATATTCTTCAAACTCTTCTCTTTCTCTCTCATCTTTCTCTATCTCTTTGCATTCCTCATCAAGTTTTTTCTCTCTCTCTCTCTTCCGTTTTCGTTTCCTGTTCAAACAAACTTTTTTTTAAAAAAATCCTAGCTCAAACCTAGCGTTCACCCTAAGCCTGTTGAAGATCTATGACTCAAAGGCGACAGATCTCTGCATATCTCGGGATGGCTCTCCTAATACCTCTCAAGTCAGACCTCTTCTTTGATGTTGTTATCAACTTTCACCCAAAGACAGAAGACTTTCTTGAGTTATGGGAGGAGGTTAAGAATGATATTCTTAACTTCTATGTTAAGGGAAAGCCCTGTTTGCAACATTAGCTCTCTGTCTGTGAACTGTCCCTCTCTTCCTCTTTGGTCACTTGGATCTCTCCTACAGTGGAGGTTCTAGTCTGGAAGACAAGAGTCCACAGGGATTCTTGATGGGTTGACACAGAGCGTGTCCTGCTAGGGTGCTGTTTTTAATTTTTGTAGTCATTTCCTCTTGGGATGACTTTTTATGTATTTGCTAGGAATGTTTCTCATCTTGTTAAACATAGGAACCTTTTGTAATATCTTTTGATTATCAATGAAAAGTTTCTTTGCTTTTACATTCCAGTGATTCTATTTGTCGTTTTATGCATCTGAATCTTTTGAAATATTGCTTTTTGATGTTATGACAAAAAGGGGGGAGAAGATAAATGATAAATGATTTGATTAATCTATCAGTTGCTGGGTAAAGCAGCTCCCACACATTTACTAACAAGAACTGCAAGTTCTATATGGTTTAAGTGTTTTGCAGGTATAAAGCAGTGAAGAGAATCTTCAAAGCAAACACAGAAGCAAAACCATGGAAACTGAAGCAAGCCGAGTGCTGTCAAGCTTCAGAAATCAGAAGCAAGAAAGAAGAATGAATCAGAAGCACTGATAATAGAATTTGATCCATATTTGTCTATTTGTTTTGACAAAATTCTATTTGCTCTGATACATTATTTCAGCCTATATGGCTCTGATACATATAATGTTATAGCTCTGATACACATAATGTGTTAGAATATACATTTTATGTTCTGACTCGTTCATGCTGACTTTTGTCGTTTAGTGTTTGTTCTGTAACATTTCAGGATGTAGAGATGCTCTGATGATGCTCTGGTACATTCAACAATGTTCTGATACAAATCTAGCATGAAGTGATGTTGGTAGAAATTCAAGCTCTGAAGCTATCCGAGGGAAGCAGAAATTCAAAGCTGTGAATGTTCTAAAGATCCAGAAAACTCAAGTTCTGAAGCTGTCCTAAATGGAAGCAGAAATCAGAAGCTGTGAATGTTCAGAAGATCAAAGAAATTCAAGTTCTGAAGCTGTCCTAGATGGAAGCAGGAATCAGAAGCTGTGAGTGTTCTAGGGATCTAAAGAAATTCTAGTTCTGAAGCTGTCCAATGGAAGCAGAAGTCAGAAGCTATGAATTCTCTAAAGACAAAAGCTTATATGATCGTCTCTACCGAAATAATCAGGGAAGTCTTTTATTAAAGTTCTTCGAGTATTTATTTCAGGGGGAGATTATTTATCTCAGGGGGAGATTGTTAATCTCAGGGGGAGACATATTCATATGCTTATGCTATAGCTGTGTAATTTGTCTTTTGCCGTCTGTTCTTTCTGATCGCAAATTCATATCATTTATATATGTTTTTTTTGTCATCATCAAAAAGGGGGAGATTGTTAGAACAAGATTTGTTCTGATCAATTATCTTAGTTTTGATGATAACAATAATATGAATTTTGCTTAAGATAATATGGTACTCTAATCCAATGCAATTTCCCTTCCAGGAAATATATAAAGAGTACGCATAATTCAGCGCTCAGAAGCTTTGTCTCAAATGGTTCAGCATGCAACATCAGAACATGGTCTGGCAAGACATCAGAAGATGGTCGAAGCAGAATCAGCACATGGGTCTATGGAAGCATCAGAAGAACAAGAGAACAGAAGCACTGAAGTTCTGATAGTATCACGCTCAGAAGCACTTCAAGGTCAGAAGATCAGAAGATGCTATGCACCAAGCTGTTTGACTCTGATGATATTCAAACGCTGTATTCACAAACATCAGATCAGAAGAAAGTACAAGTGGCAAGCTACGCTGACTGACAAAAGGAACGTTAAAAGCTATTAAAGGCTACGTCAGTAGACACAGCGTGAACAAGGCTCGAGGTAGTTGACAAAAGCGTATAACATTAAATGCGATGCTGTACGGAACACGCAAAGCATTAAATGCACTCAACGGTCATCTTCTCAAACGCCTATAAATATGAAGTTCTGATGAGAAGCAAGGTTAACGATTCTGCACCAAAACAACTTATATCAAACTTGCTGAAACGCTGTTCAAATCTAAACTCAGAATCTTCATCTTCTTCAAAGCTCACTACATTGCTTTTGTAATATATTAGTGAGATTAAGCTTAAACGTTAAGAGAAATATCACAGTTTGTGATTAACGCTTTTAAGAAGCAATTGTAATACTCTTAGAATTGATTACATTAAGTTGTAAGGAACTAGAGTGATCGTGTGGATCAGAATACTCTAGGAAGTCTTAGGAGTGAACTAAGCAGATTGTAACTAGAGTGATCGTGTTGATCAGTAGACTCTAGAAAAGTCTTAGAGGGTATCTAAGCAGTGTTCCTGGAGTGATCAGTGTGTGATCAGTAGACTCTGGAAGACTTAGTTGCTGACTAAGTGGAAAACCATTGTAATCCGTGCGATTAGTGGATTAAATCCTCAGTTGAGGTAAATCATCTCTGCGGGGGTGGACTGGAGTAGTTTAGTTAACAACGAACCAGGATAAAAATAACTGTGCAATTTATTTTTATCTGTCAAGTTTTTAAAGCTACACTTATTCAAACCCCCCCTTTCTAAGTGTTTTTCTATCCTTCAATTGGCATCAGAGCGCCGGTTCTAAGGTGCAAGCACTTAACCGTGTTTAGAAAAGATTCAGGAAGAGAAAAACGCTTCAGTAAAAGATGGTTGATGAAAGTGAAAAGTCTACACCTGCATCTACATCTGGCTCTGCTGAGCAATACAACGGTAACAATGGTTATACTAGACCGCCGGTATTTGATGGTGAAAACTTTGAATACTGGAAAGATAAACTGGAAAGTTACTTTCTTGGTCTAGATGGTGATCTATGGGATCTTCTGATGGATGGTTACAAACATCCAGTAAATGCCGGAGGCGTAAAGCTGACAAGGCAAGAAATGGATGATGATCAGAAAAAGCTTTTCAGGAATCATCATAAATGCAGAACTGTTTTGCTGAATGCTATCTCTCATGCTGAATATGAGAAGATATCTAACAGGGAAACGGCTTATGACATATATGAGTCCTTGAAAATGACTCATGAAGGAAATGCTCAAGTCAAGGAGACTAAAGCTCTAGCTTTAATCCAGAAGTATGAAGCCTTCAAGATGGAGGATGATGAAGACATTGAAAAGATGTTTTCAAGATTTCAAACTCTTACTGCTGGATTGAGAGTTCTTGACAAGGGATACACCAAGGCTGATCATGTAAAGAAGATCATCAGAAGCTTACCCAGAAGATGGGGTCCTATGGTGACTGCATTCAAGATTGCAAAGAATCTGAATGAAGTTTCTCTGGAAGAGCTCATCAGTGCCTTGAGAAGTCATGAAATAGAGCTGGACGCAAATGAGCCTCAAAAGAAAGGTAAGTCTATTGCATTAAAATCTATTATCAAGAAATGCACTAACGCTTTTCAGGATAGAGAAGAAGATCCTGAAGAATCAGAATCTGAAGAAGAAGATGAACTGTCCTTAATCTCCAGAAGGCTAAATCAACTCTGGAAGACCAAGCAAAGGAAGTTCAGAGGCTTCAGAAGTTCAAAGAAATTTGAACGTGGAGAATCTTCTGATGACAGAAGATTTGACAAGAAGAAGGTCATGTGCTATGAATGCAATGAGCCTGGACACTACAAGAACGAATGTCCAAATCTTCAGAAGGAAAATCCCAAGAAGAAGTTTCATAAGAAGAAAGGTCTTATGGCAACCTGGGATGAGTCAGAAGATGATTCAGACTCTGAAGATGAGCAGGCTAACTGTGCGCTGATGGCGACAGAAGATGACGAATCAGAATCTACATCAGAATCAGACTCTGAAGAGGTATTTTCTGAACTTACTAGAGATGAGTTAGTTTCTGGTCTAACTGAACTTCTGGAACTCAAGTCTCAGATTAGTCTCAAATACAAAAAGCTGAAAAAGCTATTTGAATTTGAAACAAAGAAGCTTGAGTTGGAGAATTCTGAATTAAAAGAAAAACTTTTAAAATTATCCAATAATGTTGGATCTTCTTCTGATTCAGAAAAATCCACTCCTAGTCTAAACCATATTCTGAAAGAATATGATTTAAGTTTCAGGAAGTTCTTATCTAGAAGTATTGGCAGAAGTCAGCTAGCTTCTATGATATATGCTGTGTCTGGAAACAAAAGAGTCGGCATTGGTTTTGAGGGTGAAACCCCATACAAACTTGAACCCGTTGATGAAATGAAAATCACATACAAGCCATTGTATGATCAGTTCAAGTATGGCCACTCCCATGATATTAGGCACACTTCACATGCTCAAAGCTTTCACATAACACACACCAAAAAGCATGTGACACAACCTAGGAAATATCATGAAACTCACATTAAGAATTATCATGCTGTTCCTCCTATTGCTTACAATGTTAAACCCAAGTTCAATCAGAACTTGAGAAAATCTAACAAGAAAGGACCCAAAAAGATGTGGGTACCTAAGGATAAGATTATTCCTATTGCAGATATCCTTGACTGCAAAAAGGACAAAGCACAACATGTCATGGTACCTGGACTCTGGATGCTCGCGACACATGACAGGAAGAAGGTCTATGTTCCAAGACCTGGTGCTTAAGTCTGGAGGAGTAGTCAAGTTTGGAGGAGATCAGAAGGGCAAGATAATTGGCTCTGGAACTATAAAGTCTGGTAACTCTCCTTCCATTTCTAATGTACTTCTTGTAGAAGGATTAACACATAACCTCTTATCTATCAGTCAATTGAGTGACAATGGTTATGATATAATCTTTAATCAAGAGTCCTGCAAGGCTGTAAATCAGAAGGATGGCTCAATCCTATTTACAGGCAAGAGGAAGAACAACATTTATAAGACAGATCTGCAAGATCTTATGAGTCAGAAGGTGACTTGTCTTATGTCTGTTTCTGAAGAGCAGTGGGTCTGGCACAGAAGATTAGGTCATGCTAGTTTGAGAAAGATTTCTCAGATTAACAAACTGAATCTGGTCAGAGGACTCCCTAATCTGAAATTCAAATCAGATGCTCTTTGTGAAGCATGTCAGAAGGGCAAGATCTCCAAACCTGCATTCAAGTCCAAGAATGTTGTGTCTACCTCAAGGCCATTAGAACTCTTGCACATTGATCTGTTTGGCCCAGTCAAAACAGCATCTGTCAGAGGGAAGAAATATGGATTAGTCATCGTAGATGATTATAGCCGCTGGACATGGGTAAAATTCTTAAAACACAAGGATGAGACTCATTCAGTGTTCTTTGATTTCTGCATTCAGATTCAATCTGAAAAAGAGTGTAAAATCATAAAGGTCAGAAGTGATCATGGTGGTGAATTTGAGAACAGATCCTTTGAAGAATTCTTCAAAGAAAATGGTATTGCCCATGATTTCTCTTGTCCTAGAACTCCACAGCAAAATGGGGTTGTAGAACGAAAGAATAGGACTCTGCAAGAAATGGCCAGAACCATGATCAATGAAACCAATATGGCTAAGCATTTCTGGGCAGAAGCAATAAACACTGCATGCTATATTCAGAATAGAATCTCTATCCGACCTATTCTAAATAAGACTCCTTATGAATTGTGGAAGAATAGAAAGCCCAACATTTCATATTTCCATCCTTTTGGATGTGTATGCTTTATTCTGAACACTAAAGATCATCTTGGTAAGTTTGATTCCAAAGCACAAAAATGTTTCCTTCTTGGATATTCTGAACGCTCAAAAGGCTACAGAGTATACAATACTGAAACATTGATTGTAGAAGAATCAATCAATATCAGGTTTGATGATAAGCTTGGTTCTGAAAAACCAAAGCAGTTTGATAATTTTGCAGATTGTGATATTGATATATCAGAAGTTGTTGAGCCAAGAAGCAACGCATCAGAAGCAGAGCTTCTCAGAAGAAAAGAATCTGAAGATCAAGTATCAGCTTCTCTGGAGGATCTAAGCATTTCTGAAGAACCATCTGTCAGAAGATCATCCAGACTCATCTCTGGTCATTCAGAAGATGTCATTCTTGGAAAGAAGGATGATCCAATCAGAACAAGAGCATTCCTTAAGAACAATGCAGACTGTCAATTAGGTCTTGTATCTTTGATCGAGCCAACTTCTGTTGATCATGCTCTAGAAGATCCAGACTGGATAATTGCTATGCAAGAAGAACTGAATCAGTTTACAAGGAATGATGTTTGGGATCTTGTTCCTAGACCAGATGGATTCAATATAATTGGTACAAAATGGGTCTTCAGAAACAAGCTCAGTGAGAAAGGCGAAGTGGTAAGGAACAAAGCCAGACTGGTGGCTCAGGGTTATAGTCAGCAAGAAGGGATTGATTATACAGAAACCTTTGCACCAGTGGCCAGGTTAGAATCTATTCGTCTATTAATTTCATTTGCCACTCAACATAACATCACTCTTTATCAGATGGATGTTAAGAGTGCCTTCTTAAATGGTTATATAGATGAAGAAGTTTATGTCCATCAACCTCCTGGTTTTGAAGACTCTATGTCTCCTAATCATGTTTTTAAACTTAAGAAATCATTGTATGGATTGAAACAGGCTCCCAGAGCTTGGTATGAACGCTTAAGTTCTTTCCTTCTGGATAATGGTTTCACTAGAGGAAAAGTGGACACTACTCTCTTTTGTAAAACCTTTAAAAGGGATATTTTAATTTGTCAAATATATGTAGATGATATTATTTTTGGAACATCTAATGCTACACTTGGAAAGGAGTTTGCTGAGTCTATGCAGGCTGAGTTTGAAATGAGCATGATGGGAGAACTCAAGTATTTCCTTGGAATACAAATAAATCAAACATCAGAAGGAACGTATGTTCACCAAACCAAGTATGTGAAGGAACTTCTGAAGAAGTTTAATCTTCTAGACTGCAAAGAAGCCAAAACTCCTATGCATCCAACATGCATCCTAGGTAAGGATGAGGTAAGTAAGAAGGTAGATCAGAAGTTATACAGAGGTATGATTGGATCTCTTCTATATCTGACTGCTTCTAGACCTGACATTCTGTTCAGTGTTTGTTTGTGTGCTAGATTCCAATCAGATCCTAGAGAATCTCATTTAACTGCTGTTAAGAGAATTCTAAGGTATCTGAAAGGTACTACTAATGTTGGCTTAGTTTACAGAAAATCTAAAGAATACAACTTAGTAGGATTCTGCGATGCTGACTATGCTGGAGACAGAATTGAAAGAAAAAGTACTTCAGGAAGTTGCCAATTTCTTGGAAGTCATTTGATCTCTTGGTATAGCAAGAAGCAAGCAACTATTGCTCTATCAACAACAGAAGCAGAATATGTCGCTGCTGCTGGTTGTAGTACACATATGCTCTGGATGAAAAGTCAGTTAGAAGATTATCAGATATTTGAGAGTAACATTCCTATATTCTGTGATAATACTTCTGCTATATGTTTATCTAAGAATCCTATTCTTCATTCAAAAGCTAAACATATTGAGATTAAACATCATTTCATAAGGGACTATGTTCAGAAGGGTGTTATATCTTTAAACTTTGTTGATACAGACCATCAATGGGCTGATATCTTTACAAAACCCCTGGCTGAAGATAGGTTTAAGTTCATTCTGAAGAACATCAGTATGGATTTATGCCCAGAATGAGAAGATGAGAAGTTCTCATGTATGAGTATCTTCTGAAATGAAAATGGATTATTTTTTTTATATCAGAAGTTCTGATTGAAATCTTTTAGAAATTATGATTCGGTTATTACTAACGTTTCATTGTCTAAGTTGATTCAGAACCTCTTTTAAAGCAAAACAGCTGTTACGTTCTATCTCGGGATGGTAAACCTGTCGTTACTATTCATGGATAAACGTGCGTGTAGTTGAAGGGACGCCGACCATAGGTAACTGTGCCAGTCACCTCATTTGTCCTTATTATCTCTCCTCACGTCACGTAACATTAAATGCTATTCATCATTCGTTTCATTTTTTTTTTAAATATTCTTCAAACTCTTCTCTTTCTCTCTCATCTTTCTCTATCTCTTTGCATTCCTCATCAAGTTTTTTCTCTCTCTCTCTCTTCCGTTTTCGTTTCCTGTTCAAACAAACTTTTTTTAAAAAAAATCCTAGCTCAAACCTAGCGTTCACCCTAAGCCTGTTGAAGATCTATGACTCAAAGGCGACAGATCTCTGCATATCTCGGGATGGCTCTCCTAATACCTCTCAAGTCAGACCTCTTCTTTGATGTTGTTATCAACTTTCACCCAAAGACAGAAGACTTTCTTGAGTTATGGGAGGAGGTTAAGAATGATATTCTTAACTTCTATGTTAAGGGAAAGCCCTGTTTGCAACATTAGCTCTCTGTCTGTGAACTGTCCCTCTCTTCCTCTTTGGTCACTTGGATCTCTCCTACAGTGGAGGTTCTAGTCTGGAAGACAAGAGTCCACAGGGATTCTTGATGGGTTGACACAGAGCGTGTCCTGCTAGGGTGCTGTTTTTAATTTTTGTAGTCATTTCCTCTTGGGATGACTTTTTATGTATTTGCTAGGAATGTTTCTCATCTTGTTAAACATAGGAACCTTTTGTAATATCTTTTGATTATCAATGAAAAGTTTCTTTGCTTTTACATTCCAGTGATTCTATTTGTCGTTTTATGCATCTGAATCTTTTGAAATATTGCTTTTTGATGTTATGACAAAAAGGGGGGAGAAGATAAATGATAAATGATTTGATTAATCTATCAGTTGCTGGGTAAAGCAGCTCCCACACATTTACTAACAAGAACTGCAAGTTCTATATGGTTTAAGTGTTTTGCAGGTATAAAGCAGTGAAGAGAATCTTCAAAGCAAACACAGAAGCAAAACCATGGAAACTGAAGCAAGCCGAGTGCTGTCAAGCTTCAGAAATCAGAAGCAAGAAAGAAGAATGAATCAGAAGCACTGATAATAGAATTTGATCCATATTTGTCTATTTGTTTTGACAAAATTCTATTTGCTCTGATACATTATTTCAGCCTATATGGCTCTGATACATATAATGTTATAGCTCTGATACACATAATGTGTTAGAATATACATTTTATGTTCTGACTCGTTCATGCTGACTTTTGTCGTTTAGTGTTTGTTCTGTAACATTTCAGGATGTAGAGATGCTCTGATGATGCTCTGGTACATTCAACAATGTTCTGATACAAATCTAGCATGAAGTGATGTTGGTAGAAATTCAAGCTCTGAAGCTATCCGAGGGAAGCAGAAATTCAAAGCTGTGAATGTTCTAAAGATCCAGAAAACTCAAGTTCTGAAGCTGTCCTAAATGGAAGCAGAAATCAGAAGCTGTGAATGTTCAGAAGATCAAAGAAATTCAAGTTCTGAAGCTGTCCTAGATGGAAGCAGGAATCAGAAGCTGTGAGTGTTCTAGGGATCTAAAGAAATTCTAGTTCTGAAGCTGTCCAATGGAAGCAGAAGTCAGAAGCTATGAATTCTCTAAAGACAAAAGCTTATATGATCGTCTCTACCGAAATAATCAGGGAAGTCTTTTATTAAAGTTCTTCGAGTATTTATTTCAGGGGGAGATTATTTATCTCAGGGGGAGATTGTTAATCTCAGGGGGAGACATATTCATATGCTTATGCTATAGCTGTGTAATTTGTCTTTTGCCGTCTGTTCTTTCTGATCGCAAATTCATATCATTTATATATGTTTTTTTTGTCATCATCAAAAAGGGGGAGATTGTTAGAACAAGATTTGTTCTGATCAATTATCTTAGTTTTGATGATAACAATAATATGAATTTTGCTTAAGATAATATGGTACTCTAATCCAATGCAATTTCCCTTTCAGGAAATATATAAAGAGTACGCATAATTCAGCGCTCAGAAGCTTTGTCTCAAATGGTTCAGCATGCAACATCAGAACATGGTCTGGCAAGACATCAGAAGATGGTCGAAGCAGAATCAGAACATGGGTCTATGGAAGCATCAGAAGAACAAGAGAACAGAAGCACTGAAGTTCTGATAATATCACGCTCAGAAGCACTTCAAGGTCAGAAGATGCTATGCACCAAGCTGTTTGACTCTGATGATATTCAAACGCTGTATTCACAAACATCAGATCAGAAGAAAGTACAAGTGGCAAGCTACGCTGACTGACAAAAGGAACGTTAAAAGCTATTAAAGGCTACGTCAGTAGACACAGCGTGAACAAGGCTCGAGGTAGTTGACAAAAGCGTATAACATTAAATGCGATGCTGTACGGAACACGCAAAGCATTAAATGCACTCAACGGTCATCTTCTCAAACGCCTATAAATATGAAGTTCTGATGAGAAGCAAGGTTAACGATTCTGCACCAAAACAACTTATATCAAACTTGCTGAAACGCTGTTCAAATCTAAACTCAGAATCTTCATCTTCTTCAAAGCTCACTACATTGCTTTTGTAATATATTAGTGAGATTAAGCTTAAACGTTAAGAGAAATATCACAGTTTGTGATTAACGCTTTTAAGAAGCAATTGTAATACTCTTAGAATTGATTACATTAAGTTGTAAGGAACTAGAGTGATCGTGTGGATCAGAATACTCTAGGAAGTCTTAGGAGTGAACTAAGCAGATTGTAACTAGAGTGATCGTGTTGATCAGTAGACTCTAGAAAAGTCTTAGAGGGTATCTAAGCAGTGTTCCTAGAGTGATCAGTGTGTGATCAGTAGACTCTGGAAGACTTAGTTGCTGACTAAGTGGAAAACCATTGTAATCCGTGCGATTAGTGGATTAAATCCTCAGTTGAGGTAAATCATCTCTGCGGGGGTGGACTGGAGTAGTTTAGTTAACAACGAACCAGGATAAAAATAACTGTGCAATTTATTTTTATCTGTCAAGTTTTTAAAGCTACACTTATTCAAACCCCCCCTTTCTAAGTGTTTTTCTATCCTTCAGCGTTTTAAACAAAACTACCTAGAAAGGTTCCTATAAAGGACATAAGGCGTTTTAAACAAAACTACCTAGAAAGGTTCCTATAAAGGACATAAGGCGTTTTAAACAAAACTACCTACAAAGGTTCCTATAAAGGACATAAGATGTTTTAAACAAAACTACCTAGAAAGGGTTCCTATAGAGGACATGAGACGTTTTAAACAAAACTACCTAGAAAGGTTAGGATATGTCTTAAATAAGACTGCTTGGGAAGGTTAGGATAATTGTCTTGGACAAGACTACCTGGAGAGGTGAGAAATTCTTAGATTGCTTCTGGATTGCCTTTGAAGAAAGACTCGGAATGAGGTATTAGAATTGTATCTGTGCGCGTTAAGATTGAATCGTTGATACGATCGTATTTGCACTGTAATTGGATGATAACATCCTTTTGATTATGAAATGACCTGAAAAGACAGTGTTAGTTTTATGCAATGTCATGATGCATGTGTCATGTAATGAGATTCTCAAAATAAATGAGAATTATGCATGTATGTCGATCCCACACTGTGGGACGTAAGTAATACAGGCGTGGGAAGATCAATTACGCAACAATGCTCCTTGTGTTTGAATTCTTGAAAGATATGCCCCTAGTCAATAGGATTCTTGATTGTAAGTGTTGATTTGAATGTGAAGCAGATGCTTTTCAGAATGAGTCCTGCGTTTCGGTTGCGCCCGACGGACAGTGATTTTGCTGAGCACTCAGAATGAGATGATGTCTTCTATAAGATTACCTGAAGAGGTCCTTGGAAAGAATGGGAAATTGTCTGAAACAAGACTGCGCTTTAAACAAAGTTTAAAGGGGTATGTTTGTGCAGAGGGTCAAAATATTCCTATAGAGGATAGAGACTGTTTTTTGTGGCGTTTTAAACAAAACTTAGGAAAAGATATCTTGAAGAAGATCACCCTAAAAAGGATAGTGAACTGTCTTAGAGAAGACTCTGTACTTTAAACAAAGTTTGACAAGGTTCTTGAAAGCATAAGAGAAGTTTGAATATGTCTTAAAAGACTAACTGAAAAAGGTAAGAGATGTCTTACAGAAGACTACCTAGAAAAGGTTCTTGGAAATGAATATGTCTTAGAGAAGACTGTCTGAAAGGGTTTGAAAATAGAAAGGATAAGAAGGTGGGTCTTTAAAAGACTGTCTGAAAAAGGCTCCTAGAAAGGGTAAAAAGTATTTGAACATGTCTTAAAGAAGACTATATGGACAGATTGAGAAATATCCTATACAGGTTCCTGGAAAGGATGTGAGAGTGGTATTGACCCCATCTGATACTGAGTGACCTTTGCAACATGCCCCCAGGTGATGGACTTGCCCCATGGGCTATTCAGCGTCCTTGAGAGATTCCATGGATCTTGATTAGATTGCCCCATGTAAATGGGATAATGACGAGTTATGCCCCGTGTACACGTTAGCCATCCTAGTCATGCGTAAGGGATGTTTCTTCTTTTGACGAGTTTTTAAAGCTACTTCGTCAGTCAGTAGGATTTTTTTTTAGCCATTAGCCATGCCCCATGCAACTTTTCCCTGATGTTTAAACACCTGAATCCACATAGACAAGTGTACTTTGTAATGAAATTCATAAGATGCGAATGCATATGTCTGTCTTGAAAGTTTAAAAACATTTTTTTGAGTAAAACAAAGTTTTTTTTTTGTCGTAAGAAAGTGATATCAACTCAAGAGTTATAGTAGGCCTTAAGGAGTCGGGATACCTTTGGTAACGATATGCTTTCGAACTAACCAGTTAGGACTTTTAAGGGTTGTAACGTGGCCTGGTTCACGGTTTAAAGAAACAAAAGATAGAGGCTCAAAGTTTATTTGTACCCAATCCCCATCTTCGTGATGTTCTCCAGTCCTACGCTCAGTTGACTATGCGTTTAGTCTCCAAAAGAATTTGGGAATTATGACGTTGACATTTATGATGGTTCAAAAACCAGAAGTTTATTTTGCAAAGGCAGTCATCCTCCTTTCTTGTAATATTTTCTTTTGTGAGGGTATGTAATGACCTCTTTTTGACTTTGTTATCCCTAATTTTTGCCTGAACTGTTCGTTTTAAAACTACAGTCAGCGGGATGCCCCAATTTTGCCTAAGTCTCCTTAATAAGTTTTGACTTAGCAGGCCCTTGCATTGCTTTCTTTTTCTTTGCGGACATTGGCTGCCGGATTTAATGATGACGGGGAACCATCGGTGATTATGTTCAAAGGAACAACTTGGAATAATTAAGTTAACTGAGCAACTACCCTACCCCAGGTTATGTATTAAGGGTTTTATTTTATATGAAGGAAAACTCCTACTTCTTTAGGCTCAAAGGGGTTGACAAGGGATTAACATCCTTATATCTCCGTTATTTAGGAATTGGAACAATGCCTGTACATCGTCAACACGGTCTGTTCGAAAGCGTAGTGTATGAAATTATGGTATCGTTTTCGTCATTCTCCCTCAAAAGGTGTACAGCTTTAACGAGAGTTGAATATCACAAAGAAGAAAACCAAGTAAAAACACAGTTTTAAATATAGTGATAACACTAGGAATGAATCAAGACAAACGTAAGCAATGCATTAATGATTGTTGTAAAGTACATAGCATATGTCATAAGACTAATGTTTAAACAAACGGAAAGAAATTGCGAATGAAAACCAAACTAATGATCTAAGAAATCCTCTTTCTAGCCACCTATGGCTTTAGACTTGCTAGGATCTTCGAACTCAATGAGCCCTTCTTCAATCAAATCTTGTATCTTGTGTTTCAACGGCCCACAATCCTCTGTATCATGACCAGGACTGTCTGAATGATAAGCACACCTAGCATGATGTTTGTACCCGGGAGCGGGGTTAGCTGGAGCTGAGTATGGAGGCAGCAGAGTTATCAAGTTCTGACTGAGCAGATGTTGCTGAGCTTGAGACAGCGGCATGTGCAATGGGGTAAACAATCGTTTTGGCTTGGGCCTCCAGGGGCGTTGGCCACCCTGTTATTTTTGCTGATCCTTCTGTTGTAGTGTTGGTGTCTGATTAACCAGGATCGCTCCAATAGTGTTGGGTTCCTTTTTTCCGTCATATGACTTATTTGTGTGATAGGAACCTGAGGGCGCCCCTTGTATCTTCCCATTTTTTATTCCATCTTCAATCCTCTCACCAATGACTACCAAGTCTGAGAACCCTGAAGATATGCTTCCGACCATCTTGTCGTAGTATGGTCCTTGCAAGGTGCTCATAAATATGTCCACCAGTTCTTTTTCCATTAGGGGAGGTTGGACTCGAGAAGCCATTTCCCTCCACCTTTGGGCATGCTCCTTGAATGATTCATCCTTCTTCTGTGACATGTTTTGTAATTGCATCCGATTGGGTGCCATGTCCAAGTTGTACTTGTATTGCTTCAAGAATGTGTTAGCCAGATCATTCCAGCTTCTGATATAGGATTTCTCCAATTGCATATACCAATCAATAGATGCTCCGCTTAAACTCTCTTGGAAGAAGTGTATCATCAGCTTTTGATCGTGAGCATAAGCGGCCATTTTTCGCACATACATGCGCAAGTGATTCCTCGGACACGTGAGCCCTTTGTATTTTTTGAAGTCTGGAATCTTGAGTTTGTGTGGGATAGTCAAGTCTGAGACTAAGCTCATTTCGAAGGTATCCACGTCGAAGACATCGTATCCTTCTACCACTTTTAGTCTCTCTTCTAGCGCCTTGATTTGTTCACTATCCTTGGAGTCTTCCCTAGAGTCGGGATTAGACTGTTGCGTCTGAGGTGCTTGGTCTGTATTGTCCACCTCTTGCACTCCGTATTGTAGATCCAGGTAATCTTCGTCCTTAGGGACATTGTCAACAGGAATGCGAACTGTGTGGGTTGTCCCTTTCGTTTGTAGAGTGGGGACAAATCCCTCTTGGGAGGTTTCTCCTTTCTCTTGGAATTGGATAGCTCTCCTAACAGGGCGGGCCTGAGGTCTGTCCTTAGTCGGGCCAAAGCCTGAAACAAATCCTAGCGGCGGGTTTTCGTCGTTGGGGATCTCATCCTGAACCAGGGTATCCCTAGACTGAACCTCTTTTGCTTTTTCTTGTTTATCCAGGAGGGCCTTCATGAACCCTAGCATCTGAGTCATACCTCCTTTAACCTCTTCCATACTAACCTTCAGTTGATCCACTTCCTCACGAAGAGCGGCTTGATTCTGTTCTAGCTGCTCCATCGATTTCTTTTGCTGAAATCTTTTTTGATAAGACGGTCGGGATGTTAGGTTATCCTTCCCAATGGTCCCTTGTTCTGGAGATAGAAGAGGAATCTTCTCTTAGTGTCATGAAAATGATGTGTATGCCATGCATGATATGTATGATATCCTTTTTTCTTTCTCTGTTTTTTTTGAATAAAATATGATGCAAGAATGCCCCTGATGTATGATGAATGGAAAAAGAAATAATAATAATAAAAAAAATGATCAACACATATATATACATATAGCACATAATCACATAAGTTCATAGGTTCGACGTAGCGGCTCTTGGGAGCCAACCTTTTTATAGGGGGGTTCTAGAAGGTCTCATGGGGTCGTTCGTAGCCTCCGAGACTTTTTGTCTCTTCGGATTTCAGAACAACTCATTTTACCCATGAGGTTCGAATTTTTGGGGTAGGTTCTCGGAGAGATCAGCCAAGTATCCAGTCCAGCCCTCAACAAAGTCAAGCCTCGTTTTGGACATTTCCGAATACTCAACCCACTCCGAGTGGAGTTATCAATGAGACTCGTAGGCGATTCATACTCCCCTATTGATCTCAAAGTTAACTCCCACACTTAGGGTTTAACACAACATAGAAAATACCAGCAATGTATATAATATATAATCAAACATTTTAAGGCAGGCAAATGAACATTCCAGGAAAACAAAAACAAATAAAAATAAACAAATGATTTAAAAAATAATTTAATATTTATTAAAAGATGAACCTCCCACAAACCCTAAAAATGGCAAGTTTGCCAAACCCTAAAAAAACTTGCCAAACCTAAACCCTGCCAAAACCTATAGGAGCATAATAATTCACCATTTTTAGTTATCCCCAGCAGAGTCGCCAGCTGTAGCAACCTGCCCTAAAAATTAAGCTTTTAGAGTCGCCACCTATTCTGAAGGGCGAATAGGAAACCTATGCAATTTAGAGATTCGGGATAAGATACTATATTCAGGTCGAGGGAAGGTGTTAGGCACCCTCAACCCTTTCCTAAAGGCTAACATTTCAAAGATAAAGGTTTATGGCTAAGGAATTGAATAGGGGAAAAATTGAGATTTTAGGGAGGGGGACTCGCCTTGTTGCCAAGTGCCTACGTACCTCCTTATGGAGGATCAGAGTCTACGTAGTTCGGGGACAGGGTTGTACGCCTTAGAATTTGAATTTGTGGTTTGAAATCATTTTGGAGTTGTTTTTGAAATGCGAATGTTCGAAGGTATTTTGAATTACCTTATCGTAGTTATGAACATTGCAATGTTTGAAGGGATGAAAATCCGTAGTAATGTGGTTTTAGTGTATTTTGAGTGTTTTAGGATATGGGCGTACAACCCTGATTTGATTTAGCACTATTAACCGCAACGATCAATGGATTCAATCGCCATAGTTAACAGATTTGAAGTTGTATCGTTACCAATTTTAATCAATTGATTTGATTATTACTGGTAACGAATTATGATATTTTTTAATAATTATGAATTGATTTGCATTGTTACCCCTCGCAATCGATTGATTCGATTAAAAAGAATAACAAATTTGAAGAGAGAAAGAATATAAAGGTTAATCATCGCGACTAATAAGATAGTCGAAACCATTTAACCAAGTAGAATTTAATTTGTATTTTAATTAAATAACATTTTAATTAAAATTATTGTTGACCATAGCGATTAATCGATTTAATCGAAACGAACAACAAATTGACATTTTAACATAAATATCATATAATAATTTATTTATAAAAAATAATTATTATACAATTAATATATATTAAAAGATATTTTAATTAAAACAAAATAAATAATAAAAATTATTTAAGTTAATTAGGACTTAGATTCAATATGGCAGCTTTGAGGGTGTATGATATGGGCATTAGATCTGGGGCGTTTGATTGAGCTGGATGGTGATTTAAGGGTTAGATTTTGAGGGACTATGGTAGTATCCAGGGCTGCAGGCGCATGGGATCCAGGATTGAGAAATCAAGAAAAATAAATGTATGAGGGGAGGCTCGAACCCATGACCTCCCCCATCAAAGACACGCCTCTTAACCACCCCAACCAAGTTGCCTTGTTGTTTAAAACACGCGCTCATTGTATAATATGAAAAACATGACACGTATAAAAGGAAACGCGCGCCAAGTTTGAATTGACGAACCAGGGGACGACACCTCATCGTCTTCCCCAACCAAACCTGAGTTTCTGAAACCTGTTTGCTACGATTTTGCTACAAAATCGTCCGTAGCTAACAAAACCTGGAAAAACAGCGATTTGCATATACATCCCCATAAATAAGGCGCGACCTATCCACCCTCTTCGTTTCTACCATACGAATCCAATCATACAACTTTCATGGTCTAATTTTAGCTCTATGAGAAACCCCTAAATTGCAACCCTAGAACTCGAATCGGCCTCTAATGGCAAGACAAGTTTTGGACACGCAAACTTCAAACAATTAATCCAGAAACCTTCAGTGCATCAAGACAAGCCAGAATATATGATCAAAGCATCATGAGGGTGCCTATAGCATGCGAATCGAATCAAGGTTTAGAATGACTTACTTTGGCCAATTGGAGAGAATTCTGGGGGTGTTGATGCTATGCTAATATCCCCTCACCTTCAGAATGCCATGAGCAAGCTATTGCAACCTTTGAATCTTGTTAAAACCTCTGAATTCCTGCAAACCGAATTTGATTTTTTTGTGTATTTTCGAGTTCTTGCAAGTGTGCCTCTGGACAGAGATTTCAACCCCTATTCGTGTGCATAGTTTCAGGTACTTATAGGCTTGTATTAGGTCAAGAATTTGAAGCTCAATGATCACTAAATCCAACTTTGCCATATTTGAGAAATTTGATTTGCTTCTTGAATTGAAACTTTCTTTTTTTTGCCAAATATTGCATTAATCTTTTCTCAATTCCATTATCACGAAATTATATTGCATTTAGTCATAAATATTGATTGGAATCAATCATAATATCTCCTTTGCAAAAATATTTGATTTTTATCTTAATTAAATCATTAAAAATGAAATAAAAAATCATATTAAATCAAATAAAATATTAAATTTCGTGGCATATGTTTTGGGCATGCTAATGACTTGTGGACCAAGTTTGTATCATAAAACCATAGGCCCATTTGCAAAATTTCTCAATTTGAACCTTCTTTTTTCCTATTTGGTCCTCCAAAATTACCCAACTTTGATCAATCATATCTCACTCAATTTTTAGGCTATGAGGGAGTTATAATACTTTTTGGAAACCTTAAGAGGTCCTCTATAAGCCACTTTGGAATATATTTTTCATTTGGAGCTTTTATCTTGATCATATCCTCTTTGGGAAAAAACTGCTTTCGGAGGATGCCTGAAAATGACCTGTAATCTTTTGCACTGTATCTCTCAAATGAATCATTTCTAGCCCTGGCTTGTGAGAGACAAAGTTGTGGGGAATCCAATTTCCTTCAAAATAGGCTTTGAGTGGGGAATTTTTGATGTTCCATGTGAAAGTTATGCCCAGTCAAAGTTGGGTTGACTTTCTCCTAAGAAACCCTAATTTGAACCTTTTTGTATTTGTTCATTTCTGAGTTTCTATTAATGGAATCATGATCAATCTTTGATCAAATGATGGTTATACTTCACATACTTGATGTTGACCAAAAATTGGGAGGCTTTGACTATGCTCTGATTATGGTTGACTTTTAGGTCAAACCAGTTGACTGTGGATCATCTAGACTTTTGAATGAGTAACCTTTGGGACTGAATCTTGAACTTTGAATTATTGTAACTGGAATATGGAAGGCAAATTTTGGGGTATGACAGCCACGAATAGCCACCAGTAATAGTTGTTGCATCAATACGTGACAATCATGAGACTTTAGACCAACTAATTTCAAATCTTTCATTGATACAAGACTCTTGACATTTGAAGAGTAACCATGAGGCACTTTTATGCTATTTAGACACTCACAAAAGCTTATTTTCTCAATTTTGGATAAAGTATGACAAGCTGGAGGCAAATATGTTCGCTTACCCGCTGTCTGTGGAGCTAACTTTTGTCGAATACCCATGTTAACCATATCTAGACGAGCACTGATACTATCTTTCATTTTACCTTGAATGTTAAGAAGTGTTCCGATTACACTATCACACACATTTTTCTCCACATGCATAACATCAATACAATGTCTAACATCTAGAGTACACCAATTAGGAAGATCAAAGAACACTGACCTTTTCTTCCATATAGTTTTTTGGGTGGTTTTTTTTTGTTCTTTCAAAATTTGACATTAACATCCTTCACTCGTAAATAAACTTATTCTCCGGTTAAGGCTTGTGGAGCAATTTCATCCTCCCTGTCTGCATTAAACGCTTTTCTTAACCTACGATATGGGTGATTAGGTTTAAGAAACTTTCGATGCCCAAGGTAAGGTGTCTTTTTTCCATATTTTAATTGTTCGAAGCATGTGTTTTCTTCACATATAGGGCATGCTTTATGTCCTTTAACACTATATCCAGACAAGTTTCCATATGCAGGAAAATCATTGATAGTGCAAAATAACATTGCACGCATTTTGAAATTCTCTTGGGAATAGCCATCAAACACGTCAATTCCTTGCCATAGAATTTTCAAGTCTTCAATCAAGGGTTTTAGATAAACATCTATGTCATTACCTGGCTGTTTTGGGCCCGAAATCATCATAGATAACAAAACGTATTTTCGCTTCATGCAAATGGAAGGAGATAAATTATAGATAACCAGGAGAACATGCCAAGAAGTACGGTTACTACTTAAGTTTCCATATGGATTCATTCCATCTGTAGCAAGTCCAAGCCTAAGGTTTCTTGGCTCGTTTCCAAAATCTGGATACAAAGCATCAATTTTCTTCCATTGCAAAGAATCAGCGGGATGACGAAGTTGTCCATCACACACCCTCTTATCAACATGCCATCTAAGATTCTTTGCATCATTTTCATTGGTGAATAATCTTTTGAACCTTGGAATTATAGGAAGATACCATAACACCTTTGCAGGAGGACGCTTTGTGCTTTCATCACAATCGGAATCACCATCCTTCACTTTGTAGCGTGATACCCCACACGTGGGACACTTATTCAACTCTTCAAACTCATTTCGGTATAATATGGAATCATTAGGGCATGCGTGTATTTTCTTGTACTCCATACCCATCAAACACAATATCTTCTTTGCATCGTAGTTTCGACTCGGCAACGTGTTACCTTCAGGGAGCATTTCACATAACAGCTCAAGCAATTCAGTAAAACTTTTATCTGTCCAATTATTTCTCGCCTTCAAGTTGAACAATCTTAGCACTGCAGATAACCTCGTGAAGTTAGTACACCCTGGATACAACATCTCTTTATTGTCGCGAAACAAATTATTGTACACATGAGCACGTTGAAAAGACTCTTGTCCAATATCATGAATCATGTCTTCCAAATGATTGTCCATATCTACATCAACTCCTCTTTCCGACACACTTGGCATGTTTGAAGATTCACCGTGCCATATCCAATTGTTATAACTCTGGCAAATGCCATCACAAATAAGATGATTTCGTATTTCATCAATTAAAAGCAATGGTTCTCTATTCAAACAATTAACACAAGGACAATAAAACTTTCCATTATTATTAGGAAGATTTTTACAAGCATATTGTATTAATTCTTCCACTCCTCTCTCATACTCTTCACTCAAACGATTAGCTTTGATCCAACTACGATCCATAACTAATTCTGAAAAAATAAAAGTCGATCGGTAGAAATAAAGTTAACGAGATATAATAATTATAATAATTATAATAATAATAATAATAATAATAATAATAATAATAATAATAATAATAATAATAATAATAATAATAATAATAATAATAATAATAATCATTTAAGTCACTTATTATATGACAAAAATGAACCAAATAATTTATTTATTTTATGAGTAGGCAATTAAAGTCTACATATAAATATGGACCTAATGACTAGCTTTCAATTTAGCCACTCATTGAAATATATGTAAATATGAAGTAGGAAATTAAAGTCTACATATAATGTAAGTGATAGAAAATAATGAAATTTAGATTACAGTGACATACACCCTTATGCAGGTAAAGTTCTAACAATGCACGTAAACTTAGATTCACATGTGTCTACAGTGTTTTTTTTTAAGATTCGAACTCCTAAAAATGCATGTTAACTTCTCCGATAAACCACTACCCCCCACCATAGACTATTGGATAATTTCTTAAATAATTAACATGGTTCAATCTTATAGATTTAAAACCCAAAACACTTTATTTATGTTTTCTGCAGAAGCATTTATGTTTATCCAAACTCCATTATCTTTTGTTTAAGTTATTGCATTGTATATAAATTATGTTTTATTTATTAGAGTGAGATTTGCTATTCTAACACGAGCTATATATAGCTTTTTTTTTAAAACTGAAAATAGCTAAGTGTGTGAAATGGTAGCAACGAACAGACAGCTATTAAGTTATTTTGTGCTTACCTTTTTATTCTGCTTATTATATACACTATTATAGTATTATCTTTGTAGGGAAATTTGGAGGGACTGAAACGGGACACTACAGTGCAGTTTCCGTTAGATTTCAGGTTGGAGGGACTGAAAAGAACAAAATCAATTCTACGCAAAAAAAAAATACCGGAATCTGATCTTGACCGCTCCCCCTTGCTAAACAGTCGAACGACACGAAGACGATTCATTAAAATATGACTAAACAAACAGTTGCAAATCGACACACTTAGACAATAGAAGCACGACAAAAAACAGGATGCACCACAACACTCAAAACTGAATATTGGCTGCTAGTAACCTGCAAAAGAACAACATCAATTCTGTGCAAAAAACAAAAGCTACCGGAATCTGGCCTTGACCGCTCCCCCTTGCTAAACAGTCGAACAACACGAAGACGAAGTTGGAGATTCATAAACTCTCAATAGATTATGTCATTTTTTATATTTTTAATCCATTGACATAATTTGTGATTTGTTTATTAAATAGGTAAGGTCTGAATTTGTTTCAATTAGCAAATATGCACCAACTTTGGTTTCTCACTCTGGTACTGATCATTTTTAGGAGTCTTAACATTAACACCACTAGTTTTATAAGAAGCACTTGGGAAGACCTCTAACAGCACCTAGTAGTACATTTGTAGCATGATTGATATAGGACCATTGATAACTTACAAGATAATAATTGTATGAAGTTAGTACCAAGATAGCTTTTTTAGGAATGAACTAAACAAATATGTAGTCATGCTAAGAAGAATTGGTGTTAATACTATCTAATCTGTAGTCACTTTGAGTTTTAGTATGCCACAAGCAAATGACTCGGTAAGTTATTATTTCATCACATGGGGGCAGAACAGAACTACCTTTTTAGCTTAAAGAACTAAAATTTGAATTCCTAATACAACTCTTATAGCATAATAATAAAAAACAATTCCTACTCCTACTACTGAAGTCATATGTAAGTGTGATTTCAGACCAATGAAAAATAGTGAAAGTGATAACATAATAATCAAAATCAAACACACTAAAAGAGAATAAAATAAAAGAGAGAAAATGACTTGAGATCATCTTTGCTTTCTCACTCTACAATCAACTAGATGCCATTCATAAATAAAGAACTCTATAGTATATTAACCATGATTTACAAGTTTGGCTTAATAAGGCCATATCAATGATGCAGACATATTATCAAACATCTAAAGTGCACTTCACAATAACAGAAAATACCACCACACACAATCATTGTATCACGAATATTAGACAAATCGAGAGCAATGGGTTAATCATTTATACAAATTAATAGCTTACCTTTACTGAAGATTGTCAATGAGATGGCGAAAAGAGGATGACAAAAAGATACGGCGACGGTGAAGACACAAAGTACAACGAGCGCTGCAGTAAGAAAGAACCCAAAACGGTGATTATTGCTCCACGGCAAAGAAAAATTGAGGAGAAAGAAGATGAAAAGTCACTGCACGATGAAGGACGAAAATGGTGAAATCGTGGTTGCAAATAGAACGAGAGAAAGGAATGACGAAAAGTTGAAACTTTGAAAAAGAAAAAGAGTGGGAAGAAAGTTTAGGGCAAATGGTTGATAGTGGAAGATGAAAGACTCGTTCAAAGCAAATGGTTGATAGTGGAAGACGAAAAACTCGTTAGAGTAATAGGGCAAATAACACTAAGTGGTTTTAGGAAAATATATTTTTTGTTTGTTTAGTTTGTACGAAGCTTGTTTAGCTACTGTAGACGTGGCTTAAAAAATTCCAGAATTTTCGTTAAAATAGTTTTTTATAAAAAAAGTGGATTAAAGAAGTTTTTGTTAAACTGGGTTAAGATCGGTTAGTAAATACACCAATTTAAGATTTGTTTTGTTAAGTCGGTTCCTTAATAAACTGATTTAAGAAAATTAATTTAAACTTATTTCATTACTTATAAGTCGGTTAATAAAGAAATTGATTTAAGAACATTAAAATTAATTACAAAATTGCCATCGTGTTATTTGTTAAGTCGGGTGACATGTGAACCGACTTAAAAAACCTATTTGAAAAGTGTTTTTTGTACTAGTGAGAAGACGAGTAAAGGAGTGCAAGTACGAGCTAAAGGTTAGAAGAGATTGAATACCTGACCCTCTAGTGAAAGAGGGTATTTATAGCCCCCAGCGCTGGGCCATGATCTCGCTATTGGGCTGGATTTCCAGGCCCAACTAGGAGACTGCCAGGTTTCCTAGGAAGAAATATCGGAGATGCGTGAGTGCTCTCCATCCTGGTCAACCACTCCGAAGTTTCAGGGAGACGCGGTCTTTTAGGGACTATGTGGATTCCGCATGATTCGGGGGGTTGGGTGTGAAGGAACCCTACGAGGAGCAGGGTCCTCGGCGGAGTAGGCGCTCGCGGGGAGCGGGCGCGCTGGGCACCGGATAGCTCGCAGGGAGCACTTATGCCGGGCACGTCCTAGACGAGAACTGTTTGCTCTTAGTGGGACATGGAGTGGTTTGGACCCCCAAGGTTAAGTGGGCCGAAAGTAGATGGGGCCGAATCTTGGCCCAGTCCAGAACAGGAGCCCCCCAAGTCGGAGTTCCGAGCAAGGAGCTTCGACTTTGCTAGCGCTCGTCCCATGTCCAGTTAATCCTCGTCTATCGGTTGTGCTCGGACGGAGCCGTTTGTGGGGGGAGATGAGAAACCGCGCGTGTGATAACACGATTTTATATCGTATATTTAGCTTGAAATCCGTAGATATTAATAGCATTTTTCGTTTATTATATTGTTTTATTACGATATTATGCGAGTATTTGCTTTGTTTCAGGTTTTACTCTCTTATTGAGACTATTTGTGAAAAGGAGAAGAAATGGAGCTAAAATGACCACTATTTGTGCCTAAAAGATGAAAAAGGGGTGCTAAAGTGAAAAAGAGGTGCAAAAAGGAGACCAAATGTGCAAAGCCATGACCCAGCCCACGAAGGATCAATTGTGCGTGGCCTAATTCATCCCAGCAAGTGGAGACGCACGTCTCCAACGTTCTTCTGCCACGTCACGATGAGGAGACGCCCGTCTCCAGCTCTCCCTATATTTTCTCCACTTGAGACGCACGTCTCAAGTCGTGTGCTGAGTCTCCCTAAAGAAGTGGAGATGTGCGTCTCCAAGCCCCAGTCTGAGAAGTTCCTACTTTCACGCATTCCAACTGCAAAGGCTCGCCTATAAATAGAGGCAGCCACTTCACTTCAAACTGTCCGATTTCCTGCTAACGAAGTGCTGCCGAAATTGTTCCGCGATCGCTATTTTCTTCCTGCTTTCAATTAAACAGTCTTATTTTCTCATAACAATTTCTACACCGGAAATTGTTGTGAACCTTTTATAAATCTAGCCTTACGTTAGATTTATCGTTTTATTTCCTTGTTTTTAATTTCTGTCCGTTTAATTCCGAAGAACGATCCAGCCAACCTGTGGTGGAAGTTCGATACTTCAAGATTCAATTGCAATTTATTTTATTCAGGTTTATTATTTACCGCCTTTATTTATATTATTATTGTATGATATATTATATGCCATTTAACATGCCTTTTATTATAAGCCAAATTAATTTATGCATGCTTAACCGTATTAATATGTCTGGCTAATTAACTAAGATATCGGTATGTAAAGTAAGTTAACTGTGGGATCCGAAATAAATTGGCTTAATTATATTTTATTAAATATCACTTGTTTTTGGTTTGTATGTCTAATTTAATTAGTAAGTCTTAAAACCAATAGAGCGAAAGTTTGAGGGGTTAAGACGGTCAAAGGTTAAAATCAATAGAGCGAAAGTTTGAGATCTTTAACTGGATAGTAGACATAGGACATTAGTTTTAAGGATGGCGAAAGCGTATTAAAACTAATTGGAACTTATTTATTTTCAAAAAATGTTTTTACACCCGAGCGGGATGGCGAAAGCGTACGTTAGGGATATTAGCATGTTCCGAGTCAACAGAGCGAAAGTTTGAGATTAGGGGATTTAAATAGATAACGACTTCATAAAACGAGCATTTTATTAATTACGCTGTTTCCAAAGAGCTTTTCTAAAATCTAATGGGATGGCGAAAGCGTACATTACGAGTTAGGATAGTAATCTAAATCAACAGAGCGAAAGTTTGAGAGGAGGATTTTTAATCAATTGAATTAATAAATATTTTTAATCGAATTATGCATTAGCCAATGGACCTTCGGATCACCTTAAGTTAAACGAAATACATACTGATATCCGTCTATTATTATATTTCTTAATATTCACAATTACTTTCCCTTAGGAACAATCAAAATATTAGTAGCCTTAGCTTTACATAGTAACCTTAGATAACGGTAGATCGATTCATAGTCCCTGTGGATTCGATATCTTTTAAAACTACACGACACGACTGTGCACTTGCAGTCATCAGATTAATAGACACGTAAAGTCGCGATCAAGTTTTTGGCGCCGTTGCCGGGGACTATTTAAGTCGATATCCTAACTCACTATTACACCGTAGAGACTAGGGCAATTCTTTCCTTTCTTTCTGGACGATTGTATGCCAAATACTCGTTCACAAGGAGGAGATTTAATACAACGAATTAACGAGATCGAACGTTTCATTAACGTCAAACGTCGAGCTCGCAATCTTCCCGAAGTAGCACCAATTCCGATTAATCAGGAATTGATCTTTACTGATCAAATCAATCAAATTACCCCGAAGTTAGAGATGGCTGCTATTCGTCCTCTTAGAGACTATGCCGCTCCTTCACGCGTTGAACCTCACTTAAGTATCGCACCACCTGCGATTGAGGCGAACAATTTCAAACTGAAACCATCGTTGGTACAAGCTGTTCAACAGAATCAATTCTCTGGAAGCCCTGCAGACGACCCCAACCTCCATTTATTTGTGTTCGTGCAATATGCCGATACTGTCAAAGCTAACAACGTTAGTTCCGAAGCTATTCGATTACGTCTCTTTCCCTTCTCCTTGAGAGATAGAGCTAGAGCGTGGCTTCAATCCCTACCTTCTAATTCCATAACTACATGGGACGAACTGAAGAGAGTATTCTTAGCAAGATACTTTCCGCCTAGCAAAACCGCTATGCTAAGAGGTCAAATCAACAGATTTACCCAGAAAGATAACGAATCACTCTTCGAAGCTTGGGAACGATACAAGGACATGCTTAGACTATGCCCTCATCATGGACTCGAACCATGGCTGATCATCCATACTTTCTATGGTGGTCTCCTTTATAACACTAAAATGACTATAGATGCCGCTGCTGGCGGAGCACTAATGGACAAACCCCATGATGAAGCATACAACCTCATAGAGAACATGGCACAAAACCATTACCAATGGGGTGGAGAATGAGCCGCTCTAGAGAAGACCCAAACCAAAGGAGGAATGTACGAAATAAGTGGTATAGACCGCGTTAACGCTAAAGTAGACGCTTTAACTCAAAAGATCGAAAACTTAACCATCACTCCTTCAGCCACCGCTGCTGCCGTAGCACCTAACTGCGAGATTTGTGGATTAACAAGACACGCAGTTGCCGAATGTCAACTCTTGACTGGAATCCCATCTGATCAAGTAAACTATGCTCAAGGAAACCCTTATTCTAACACGTACAACCCTGGATGGAAAAACCATCCGAACTTTTCGTATAAGAACAACAACGCGTTGTACGCGCCTGGACAAGCACCTGCTGTCCCACCTAGCTATCAAAAAGCGCCTGTAGCTGCTCAAAACGCCCCTAGGAAGTCGAATCTAGAAATCATGATGGAAAACTTTATAGCTTCCCAACAACAAACCAATAAGGACTTCCTAAATCAAAACATCCACAATAGCGAGCAACTAAAACAATTATCAAACAAAGTAGATGCCTTAGCTACACATAACAAAATTTTAGAAACTCAAATTTCACAAGTAGACCAACAACAAGCACCTACTGCTGCCCCTGCTGGCACGTTTCCTGCTCAACCACAACCTAATCCTAAAGGACATGCGAACGCGATAACACTACGAAGTGGAACAAACTACGATGGACCTATCGATCCTAGAACTCAAAATGCACCCATGTCACAACAAGAGCCAAAGGAAAGCAAAAAGAAATCAACTGATGATCAAACTGCTAAGACCAATGAGAACAACAACGAAGTGGAACCTGAAAAAGAAAAACCTTACGTTCCGCCACCACCTTATAAGCCACCAATTCCTTACCCTCAGAGATTAGCTAAATCAAAAACCGAAGCGCAATTTAAAAAATTTGTAGAACTTCTGAAACAATTAAACATAACCATACCGTTCACAGAAGCCATAACCGAAATGCCTTCGTACGCTAAATTCTTGAAAGAAATTCTATCGAACAAAAAGAAACTCGAGGATAACGAAACTGTAACACTTACCGCTGAATGTAGCGCTATCATCCAAAATAACATGCCTCCCAAACTGAAAGATCCTGGTAGCTTTTCTATACCCTGCGTAGTAGGAAAGACTATTATAGAGAAAGCCTTGTACGACTTAGGAGCCAGTGTTAGTTTGATGCCTCTTTCAACCTGTAAGAAGCTAAATCTGGGTGAGCTTAAGGCAACGAGAATGTCTCTTCAACTAGCTGACCGTTTAGTTAAATACCCTGTAGGAATGTTAGAAAATATCCCTGTTCATGTAGGCCAATTCTACATCCCAACTGACTTCATCATAATGGATATCCAAGAAGATTCTAACATCCCGATCATATTAGGAAGACCATTCTTAGCAACCGCTGGTGCAATTATAGACGTCAAGCGAGGAAAGCTTACCTTCGAAGTAGGAGAAGAGAAAATAGAATTTATTCTTTCCCAATTCCTAAAAGCACCTTCTATAATTGACACATGCTGCTCTGCCGACATAATCGATGAGTGTGTAAATGAAATAAAATCCGAACCACATAAGGAAGCCGAGATCTTAAGAATTCCTATACCGCCAATATTTGAAGATGACAACTGGCGTGGGGAATATCAAGATAACCACCTGAGTGAATGTTTAGCATTGACTCCTGATCCTATACTTGGGCCTAAGAAACCTGCTATAGAACTTAAAACACTACCTACTGACCTTAGTTACGAATTCCTAAACGAAGAACATAACCGACCGGTTATAGTTAACGCCAATTTAGGACAGACCGAGACTGAAAAATTACTCACCGTCCTAAGAAAATACCCAACCGCTTTAGGATATAACATATCAGATCTGAAAGGAATAAGTCCTTCCATCTGTATGCATCGCATTATGCTAGAAGAAGATTGTAAAACCTCTAGGGAACATCAAAGGCGAATAAATCCTATCATGAGCGATGTGGTTAAAAAGGAAATCCAAAAACTGCTAGAAGCCGGAATCATATATCCAATATCCGATAGTAAATGGGTTAGTCCTGTTCATGTTGTACCAAAGAAGGAGGAGTTACTGTAATCACTAACGCAAAAGGCGAATCTGTAGCACAACGTACCCAAACTGGATGGAGAATGTGCATTGACTATAGGAAGCTAAACAAAGCCACCTGAAAAGACCATTTCCCTTTACCATTCATAGATCAAATGCTCGAGCGCCTGGCTAAACACTCACATTTCTGTTATCTAGATGGATACTCCGGATTTTTCCAAATTCCTATCCACCCTGACGACCAAGAAAAGACCACGTTTACCTGTCCTTATGGTACATTCGCTTATAGACGAATGCCTTTCGGACTTTGCAATGCACCCGCAACCTTCCAGAGATGCATGATGGCAATATTTGCCGACTTCCTGGATGGAATAATGGAGGTCTTTATGGACGACTTCTCTGTCTGTGGAGGAAGTTTTGAAACATGTTTAGAAAACCTTGAATTGGTACTTAAACGATGCGTAGCGTTAACCTAGTCCTTAATTAGGAAAAATGCCATTTCATGGTTCGACAAGGAATCGTACTTGGACACATCGTATCCGATAGAGGGATCGAAGTGGATAAAGCTAAAATCGAAATTATCGAAAACCTTCAACCTCCCAAAACAGTTAGAGAAATAAGGAGTTTTCTAGGACACACTGGTTTTTACCGACGCTTCATTAAGGATTTCTCTAAAATAACCAAACCCTTAACCGAATTACTGATGAAAGAAGTCGAATTCATTTTTAACGATAAATGCACTGAAGCATTCCGTACGCTTAAACAAGCATTAATCTCTGCGCCGATTATGCAACCTCCCGACTGGAATGAGCCTTTCGAAATAATGTGCGACGCAAGCGATTATGCTGTAGGAGCCGTTCTAGGGCAAAGAAAAGATAAGAAACTACATGTCATATACTATGCGAGTAGAACCCTAGACGAAGCTCAAATGAATTACGCCACGACAGAAAAAGAATTATTAGCTGTCGTATTCGCGCTAGATAAGTTCCGTTCTTACTTGGTAGGAGCCAAAATAATCATATACACTGACCACGCCGCTATTAGGTACCTCTTAACCAAGAAGGACGCCAAACCGAGACTGTTAAGATGGATCCTGTTATTACAAGAATTCGACTTGGAAATTAAAGATAAAAAGGGGACTGAAAATGTCGTAGCAGATCACCTCTCTCGACTGGAAAATCTGAAACCCAAACAAGTACCAATTGACGATGATTTCCCTTATGAAAGACTCATCGCTCAGTTAGAAGCTAACGAATTAGAACCATACCATCCAATCACTGAAACCAATAACTTCGCAGAAGTAGCTTTAGTCCGCTCTGACACACCTTGGTATGCAGACTTCGTAAACTACCTAGCTATTGGTGTACTTCCTCCTGACCTAAGTTACCAACAGAAGAAGAAATTTTTCCATGACCTAAAACATTACTATTGGGACGACCCGCTCCTTTTCAAAAGAGGCCCCGATGGAATCTTTAGACGTTGTGTACCTGAGGAAGAAATAAGAAGCATAATAACACACTGTCATTCTGCACCGTGTGGAGGACACCATAGCACATCTAGAACCTGCGCCAAAATCCTTCAATCTGGACTCTTCTGGCCCAACCTGTGGAAAGACGTTTATTTTGCTGTATTAAACTGTGATAGATGCCAACGAACCAGAAATATTTCGAGACGTGACGAAATGCCTCAAAAGGGTATTCTAGAAGTAGAAATATTTGACGTCTGGGGAATAGACTTTATGGGTCTGTTTCCATCATCATTCGGAAATTAATATATACTCGTAGCTGTCGATTACGTTTCGAAATGGATAGAAGCTATCGCTTCTCCTACAAATGATACACGAGTAGTTATCAAACTCTTCAAAAACGTCATCTTTCCTAGGTTCGGTGTGCCAAGACTGGTAATTAGCGATGGTGGGTCCCATTTCATTTCAAGAATCCTTGAAAAACTCCTTCGAAAATATGGAGTAAATCATCGAATAGCTACACCATACCATCCACAAACAAGCGGACAAGTAGAAGTATCTAACCGCGAAATAAAACAAATATTGGAGAAAACTGTTGCTATATCTAGAAAGGATTGGTCATCCAAGTTAAATGAAGCTTAATGGGCTTATAGAACAGCTTTCAAAACTCCAATTGGAACTACCCCATTCAAACTCGTTTATGGAAAATCATGCCACCTTCCGGTAGAGTTAGAACATAAAGCCTATTGGGCCATTAAAAATTTAAATTTAAACTACACTGCCGCTGGTGAGAAGCGACTTCTGGACATAAACGAATTAGACGAACTTAGACAAGACGCCTACGAAAACGCCAAAATCTATAAAGAGAGAACGAAAAAATGGCATGACAAGCGTATATCTAGGAAAAATTTTAGCATAGGCGATAAAGTACTTCTATTTAATTCTAGATTAAAATTATTTCCTGGAAAGTTACGATCTAGATGGTCTGGTCCTTTCGAAATCACTAACATATTTCCGAGCGGAGCGATAGAAATTAAAGGAGAAACTGTCAAACCTTTTGTCGTAAATGGGCAACGTCTTAAGTATTACCACCATCTCGAACACGATGAAAACATTCAAATTTTTAAACTTGACGAGCTGCCCGCTCCTTCAGAAAAATGATTTTTTATTTTCAAATCGTCGAGCTTACAACATAAAACAAAGCGCTTGGTGGGAGACAACCCACAATTATTTTTATTTTTAATTTTATCTTTATTTTTAATATTCTATTCTATTTTTGAATTATTTTAATTTCTCTATATTTTTATATTTTTCCTACATTTTATAATAATTACTATAATTATAACCGCTATTTTTAAATCGTGAAAATCTTTCCTTTTTATAATTATAATTATTATTATAACTTGTTCCACTATTTATTTTATCTTTCTCTTTATTTTTCCTTTTTTTTAAATAACACTAGCCTAGTTCTAACTTAGTCTTAATATTTTCAACTTATAGGCTTTCTTAACTACTAACTCATCAAGATGCAAGAAGTTGACAATATGGAAGTTGTGTTCCGTGGTAGAGGGCAAGAAGCGAGATATGCTAAGCTGGCTGAGAGGCAAATGGATTTGACTCGCTATCCTCACCACCCGACTATGGAAAGGCTAGGTATCGCAGAAAGCGTCATGCACTTGCTGAACCAAATCGGTTGGACCGGTTCTCACCTGTTCCGCAAGTTTAGTACTTACCGAAAGCTCACTTTGGAATTCTTGAGCTCTTTGACTTATCTTCCTAACTATGGACAAGGGCTGAGGAAAGGAGTTATCCTTTTTCGACTCTTTGGTTTAGAATATCAGTTTTGCATCCGAGATTTTGCTGAAATGTTAGAACTACCTCATGGATCAGATGCATACACCACAATAGCTGAAGACAGTCTTGCATACTGGGAGTTGGAAAGATTTTGGGGCAAGATCACTGGAAACGATAACCCTGAAGAGAACGAGTTTCAATCTGAGAACATCCATAACCCTGCTTTCAGATACTTGCATAAGATCATCGCTCACTACATCTTCGGTAAACCCGATAATATTACTGAAGTTTCTGGAGAAGAGTTATTCATCATGTTCTGCACCTCTCAGAATCGTCCGGTCAACGCCATCGCATTCATGCTAACAAACTTCGAGCGCATCACGCAAGACGAAGTTTCACCTATTCTGATCGGCGGATTTGTCACTATGATTGCAAATGCCATAGGGCTGAGAACACCTCTACTTAGATTGACACCTTTTGGTTCCCACAATTCTCTAGACATTCGCTTCTGTTTTAATCGAGGTATCATTGGTAACCTTGGACCTGATCAGTTTGATTTACTCATTGATAACAAAGTACTGGATCAGTTCACCTTACCAAGTCCAAGGACGAGTGTACATAACCCTGCTAACTGGCTTTACTATGGTCAGATTCCTGAAAGAGAATCATCTCCTGAGACACCACAAGCTTATGAACATTTTGATGATGAAATGCAAGCATCAAAATCTGAGCCTAACACTCCTCCTGGATACTATGAACATGGAAATATACCCATAGATTACTTTGAACCTGAATATGAACCTTTTCCTGAAGATGAACCCATTCCTGAGTATGAGCCCGAGACTCCTACTGAAGAATATACTGAAGATATGACTGATGTCGAGCTTGAACCACAACAACCTGCTGCATCCACCGAATCGGTGAACCAAAGAAATGCTCCTCCGAGGATCGAGCCCGCTCCTAATCAGATCACACATGGGCAAGCCATCAATGCACTGCAACACGAAGTACAACATGTGCGCAACGAGTTACACACTCTGCAAATGCACTTCTTCGATTTCATCGACACCGTCAATGCTCAATTCGACGAAGTTTTCAAACACATTTATTCTAATGTGCACAACAATAGACGTGGCTAGATGTTAATGCTTAGATTATTAGATTTTATTTCTAGTTTTAGCAATTTCAATTTCTAGTTTAGGATTTCATTTTCTGCACTTTTACATTCTGTTTCTATCAACACTCAGTACCAGTTTTAATTCCAAATGCATTATTTTATTCATTACTGCTACTGTGTTATACTGCATTACTATTAACTGCTATATATTCCTGATTACCATTATTTTTTGCTGTTAATAGTATTAAACAATGACATTGTTCTGAACTATTATTCTATACTTAATGGTATCTGTCAGAACCTGTCTAGACCAATGCATGCGTGGAGACCACCTCCCTAAGCTAGGAGACGCACGTATCCACCTCTGTGGGACCAGAACTCAGCATGCAAAGGACAGGAGACGCACGTCTCCATACTCTTTCCCCCAGCAGACTGACTGCCTGAGACGCGCGTCTCCCAAGCGCAGCAGTCTGCATTGCATTTGACCATGCAGAAGCATCTTTACTCCCTCTTTGAATTTTGAATTTCAAAATTCATCATTCAATATTCTTCATTCTCCCCATTATTTCTTCCATTTAAACACCATAAACCTCATTCATCCTCCATCATTCACCTCTTTAACTCTACATCATTTCCCATTTCTCCATTCCATTCAAACTTCAAACACCACCATAACTCCATTTTAATTCTATATTAACTCCACCATTTTCAAACCTCACTATAAAACCACACCACCACCACTCTTTTTCTTCACAACCTCCAAACCATTTTTCTATTTCTTCTACTCTCCACACTATCTTCTTCCAAACACATCATGCCTCCACGTTCAATCATCCGTAGTGTGCGTCCTGAGAGGCCACCTCCCGACCTTTCACATATCATCTTTCGAGAGGAAGACAACGATGCTCAAAGAACCAAATACCTCGCATTCTATGAATGTTCGGTTGTTCCCACGAAATTCGTGAACATCGAATGTCTAGAAACTCTGGGTCTCATAGATGGTGTCACCCGTTTGCTCACAAAATCTAACCTACATCATCTCTGTACCGAACCCGTACCAACTTATGAGCCGCTCGCCTTAGAGTTCTTGAGCTCTTTTAATTACGACACTCCTTCTGATCAACCACTTTTAACCGGTAGCATCCAATTTCGGATGTTTAACCGTGAATTTACTCTGGACCAAGAAGCGGTCGCTACATATTTGCATTTTAACAATGCACCAAATGCTCACCGCACAATCTTTCAAGAACTCAATGGTCGATCTTGGGAGGAACTCGCTTTCGAATTTTGATTTAATCTCACTGGCGAAATTCCTACCGGTTGGAGGTCTCTACATGCTTCTCATATTCAAAACCCCGCTATACGTTATTTTCAACGTGTTTTGGGGCACACTATTTTTGCAAGATCCAACAACCACAAGGTAAACCAAAATAAATTATTTTTCTTATACTGTGCGCTCAATAATATCTGTTTCAATGCCGCACCTTTTATGCTCCAACACGTCCAAGGCTGCATCAACGCCCCCGCTACAAATGTAACGCCCCGAATTTAATTAATTACTTAATTAAATTATTTAAGAATTTAATCATTGGATTTAATCGAAGTTCGTGGATCAATCAGAATTGTCGGTATTATTTTGGGAAGCGTATTTGGATTATTAAGTTAAAGTCGGATTTTATTCGGTTAGTCGGAGAATTAATAAAGTTGATTTCGTTGAAGAAATAATAGTAGAAATAATATTATTATTAATATTGGACTACTTATATTTAATTCGAATTTTATCGACGAAGTCGGAATTATTTTATTAAGTTGGCATGGTAATTAATCGGATTAATTTGGTGAAATAAAGTTGAAATGTTATTTTATTAATGAGCTTAAAAATAACTTTGGGTTTAATTTGAGTTGTTATGAAGTAAGGAGGAGGTATGTCACTTAGGCCCAATTAAGTTATTTAAGTGATTAAATAAAATAACCTTACTATGTTGGATTTAGAATTGGAAGAAGGAAGAGCTATCATAACACAAATAGGAATAGGGTTGGGAGGAGAGGTGAAGAAGAGAGCCATGGCGGAAGAGAAAAGCTAGAGGAAGTCCAATTTTCGCAGCAAGTTTATGTAGTGAGACACCTTAGTAAAACGGACGTTTATCTCAATCCAACCGTTGGATCGCCGCGGTTCTTGGACACAATGTTCCAGACTCGTAGAGGTAACTTCTGACCGGAGCGATTTTCATTTTGATGATTTTAAGTCCGTCTGACAAAGCGATTTCCGAACAGGTTTTTGGTGCGTCTCTGCACGTTGTTAGAAAAGATTTTCGGAGAAAAGTTGGAAGCGGCGGCATAAGCTATGGCAGCCGGGAGAGTAGAGCAATCTCATATCCAAGGTAAGGGTGGGGTTCTAGCTCTATAAACGGGATTATGATGAATGCTATGTGGGGGTTATGGTTGTATGATTGCCTCTGTTTTGTGTGTTGTGATTGTATTGTTGAATGTTGAAATTGATTGACGTCGGTGAATAAGGTTATAAAAGTTCAATCAATGGTTGTGGGAAACTAACCTAGGGTTTATAATTATTATTGAGGAATTAGTTGTATAAAATTGCTAGATGTTGGTGGAGTATAACTATAATATTGCTATGTTCCTGTGATGGTAGAAATTGAATTGTATTGGAATCGAAGGAAGAAAATTGAGTTTTAATTTTGTTGGAAGATGCTGTCAGCGCAGGTAAGCGCCAAGGTTTGGACGCGGCGCGAACTAAAGGTTTTTGTGGTGTTTGCGGCGCAAAGAGAGATTCGCGGCGCGTGCTATACGAGTTTTAGAAATATGTTTTGATTTCTGGCTGTTGATGTTTTATGTTAGTTGTTGGGATCAAGCCTTAGTAGGATTAACTTGAGAAGAATTATAATTATTATTAGTGAAGAAATTGGTTTAAATTAATTAGAATATTATACCGTTGGAATTGATTAATTTAATTAGTAGAAATTATAGTGATGATTCTTAGTGATGAGATATGTAGTTAATGGATTAAGTTGTATAAAAATGGAATTGGTGTGAAGAAGAAATAACAGTAGTAATAACGATGACATATGTAGCAGGCTGAATTAGTAGCATAATTGGAATTAATAATAGAATTAACGAATAGTAGAATTGGAATTAGAATGATAAGAATTGATGGTAGTAGATTAATTAATAAATTGAAGAATTAGTACCTAGATGTTTAGGGGCTGTTTTGTAATGACTAAGTTTATGCAATTGATGCATGTTTAAGTTGTTGTTTTCGTGGCTGTTGTTCTGGTTGTCGTTGTTGATACGTTGATTAAGTTGCAGGTCTTATGACCAAGGTTGATTAAGTTGTTTGCGGTTGTTGCATTGTAGTGTTGTGACGTTGTAGTTGTTGTTTTGTTGCATGCATACATTTGCATATTACGTTGGCCTGGATTGGCAAAATGTTTAAGTTGGCCTTGACAGCACCTGTTTAAGTTGGCCTTGATGGTACCTGTTTAAGTTGAAATGCCTCGATAACCTGGCATATGTTTAAGTTGGGAGTTCTGCTCCAATGGTACCACATGCATTTGCACAGTTGAGTCGCATTTGAAGTTGTTGTTGTTATTACGTTTTTGTTGTTATTATGTTGTTGTTGTTGTTATAAGTTGTTGTTGTTATACTTGTTGCTGATAATTGTTATTATACTTGTTGTTGGTAAATAATTATTGTAACCGTTGTTGCTATTTGTTATTATAACTGTTGTTTGAATAAGTATGAAGTGGTGAAATTGTATGATCTAATCTTAATATATTATTTATCATACGCTTGTTTATATTGTTGGATATCTCACCCCTTCTGAATGATGTTTCCCTACCATGGGAAATGGACAGGTACTCAAGATAGCGGTGGAAGTTTGAAGTGATTTTATGAAGTCTTTAGTTACTGTTAGTTCGAGTTGGGTCTTGCTCTGATACGTAGCACTCGGGGGATGAACGATTGTCTTTTAACTGTTGTTATAACTATAAGTTGTTAACTTTTAAGTGAAATTTATGAAGTAATATGATGTTGGTGAAGTTGTTTTAGTTTAATATAAATATTATGCGAAGTGAAGTTGAATAATTGATATTATTAATATTAATAAAAGTTGTTTTATTTTTCAAAAGAGTAAACAGGTTTTATCGGTTCATCCGAGTTATGTGCTATGTATCTATGATATATGTGATTAAGTTGTTTGTTGTTTTACGTTGAATGTGACATCCCAATTGTATGTTGAATTTCTGCACTCTGATTTTATTAAATATTTGTTGGGTAGATTTGGGGTGTTACAATTGGTATCAGAGCAGGTCGGTCCGTCCAGCCAGAGTTGTCTAATGTTGTTTATTCCTCTGTACGCGACAAGTGTGTGAAACACTGTCGGTACTTGTTGCTTTCTGGTTGTTGCAGGTATTAGTTTGAGAGAAGTGGGGGAGAAGCTTTGCTTCTCGGATGTGTTTTAGTTGGAAGTTGCAGAGAGGATTGTTGTCTTGGTGTTTCAGAAATTGAAGTCGCCGAAAGAATTTGCCTCTTGAGATATAAAAAGTTTGGGAGCGAGGAGTTGTGTTAAGGACTGTTTGGAAAGTGATTGAGTTGAAGAGAATGAGTTTTGGAGCGAAATTTCCGTAAGCAAAACGCAGGAAAATTTCTGAATCGTTATGAAACTTTGAAAATTCATAATTGGAGTTCTGGACGTCCGATTTGACTCCCGTTTGAAGCGTTGGAAAGCTAACGAGATGAAACTTCTTATTAAAATAGTGGCAGAAGCTGTAACAAATTTATTGGTGGCAGGATGATGTTGGAAAGAAATGAAGTTGTCAGTTTGAGTAGTTATCGTGTAAACTGTTGACGAAGGAACAATGATTAAGTGTAGAACTATTATAGACCTTGTTATGGATTATTAGTAAGTGATTATAAGAGTTGTTGCAGCTGTTAGAAGTGCGAAGAGCATAACTTCAAGAATGAGGAGTGCTGACGATGATAGTGTTAAGGAATGTTGTTCTGATATTATCACAGGATGTGTGGTAGTATGAAGTTGTAAGACGTCGGTGTTAGCAGGTTCAGATGGTTTTGTAAGATATTGAATTATGATGCTTTTGATGGTGTAAGTAGAGACGTTGTTGTAGTTAGTAATGATGGTTATACTCCATTACGATTGTCGGATATCTATTGACAAATTGAGGACTTGATCACCCTTAATCTCTTGTTAATAGTAGACGGAATTGTATTGGATGTTATGTGCGTATCTTGCTACCTTAATAATGTTCAAAGTGATGGATTCTAAAGAAAGTCTAAAACTTGATTGAAGCTTGCGAACCGTATGAGATGATAGGAACTTTGATAAGGACGGTGAATTAAAATGGGTGATCGGAGTGGCGCAACTGAAGCGGGATTTGACTTTGAGAGTGGTTGTGTTGCATAGATTTTCGAGGACGAAAATATTCAAGTGGGGGAGAGTTGTAACGCCCCGAATTTAATTAATTACTTAATTAAATTATTTAAGAATTTAATCATTGGATTTAATCGAAGTTCGTGGATCAATCAGAATTGTCGGTATTATTTTGGGAAGCGTATTTGGATTATTAAGTTAAAGTCGGATTTTATTCGGTTAGTCGGAGAATTAATAAAGTTGATTTCGTTGAAGAAATAATAGTAGAAATAATATTATTATTAATATTGGACTACTTATATTTAATTCGAATTTTATCGACGAAGTCGGAATTATTTTATTAAGTTGGCATGGTAATTAATCGGATTAATTTGGTGAAATAAAGTTGAAATGTTATTTTATTAATGAGCTTAAAAATAACTTTGGGTTTAATTTGAGTTGTTATGAAGTAAGGAGGAGGTATGTCACTTAGGCCCAATTAAGTTATTTAAGTGATTAAATAAAATAACCTTACTATGTTGGATTTAGAATTGGAAGAAGGAAGAGCTATCATAACACAAATAGGAATAGGGTTGGGAGGAGAGGTGAAGAAGAGAGCCATGGCGGAAGAGAAAAGCTAGAGGAAGTCCAATTTTCGCAGCAAGTTTATGTAGTGAGACACCTTAGTAAAACGGACGTTTATCTCAATCCAACCGTTGGATCGCCGCGGTTCTTGGACACAATGTTCCAGACTCGTAGAGGTAACTTCTGACCGGAGCGATTTTCATTTTGATGATTTTAAGTCCGTCTGACAAAGCGATTTCCGAACAGGTTTTTGGTGCGTCTCTGCACGTTGTTAGAAAAGATTTTCGGAGAAAAGTTGGAAGCGGCGGCATAAGCTATGGCAGCCGGGAGAGTAGAGCAATCTCATATCCAAGGTAAGGGTGGGGTTCTAGCTCTATAAACGGGATTATGATGAATGCTATGTGGGGGTTATGGTTGTATGATTGCCTCTGTTTTGTGTGTTGTGATTGTATTGTTGAATGTTGAAATTGATTGACGTCGGTGAATAAGGTTATAAAAGTTCAATCAATGGTTGTGGGAAACTAACCTAGGGTTTATAATTATTATTGAGGAATTAGTTGTATAAAATTGCTAGATGTTGGTGGAGTATAACTATAATATTGCTATGTTCCTGTGATGGTAGAAATTGAATTGTATTGGAATAGAAGGAAGAAAATTGAGTTTTAATTTTGTTGGAAGATGCTGTCAGCGCAGGTAAGCGCCAAGGTTTGGACGCGGCGCGAACTAAAGGTTTTTGTGGTGTTTGCGGCGCAAAGAGAGATTCGCGGCGCGTGCTATACGAGTTTTAGAAATATGTTTTGATTTCTGGCTGTTGATGTTTTATGTTAGTTGTTGGGATCAAGCCTTAGTAGGATTAACTTGAGAAGAATTATAATTATTATTAGTGAAGAAATTGGTTTAAATTAATTAGAATATTATACCGTTGGAATTGATTAATTTAATTAGTAGAAATTATAGTGATGATTCTTAGTGATGAGATATGTAGTTAATGGATTAAGTTGTATAAAAATGGAATTGGTGTGAAGAAGAAATAACAGTAGTAATAACGATGACATATGTAGCAGGCTGAATTAGTAGCATAATTGGAATTAATAATAGAATTAACGAATAGTAGAATTGGAATTAGAATGATAAGAATTGATGGTAGTAGATTAATTAATAAATTGAAGAATTAGTACCTAGATGTTTAGGGGCTGTTTTGTAATGACTAAGTTTATGCAATTGATGCATGTTTAAGTTGTTGTTTTCGTGGCTGTTGTTCTGGTTGTCGTTGTTGATACGTTGATTAAGTTGCAGGTCTTATGACCAAGGTTGATTAAGTTGTTTGCGGTTGTTGCATTGTAGTGTTGTGACGTTGTAGTTGTTGTTTTGTTGCATGCATACATTTGCATATTACGTTGGCCTGGATTGGCAAAATGTTTAAGTTGGCCTTGACAGCACCTGTTTAAGTTGGCCTTGATGGTACCTGTTTAAGTTGAAATGCCTCGATAACCTGGCATATGTTTAAGTTGGGAGTTCTGCTCCAATGGTACCACATGCATTTGCACAGTTGAGTCGCATTTGAAGTTGTTGTTGTTATTACGTTTTTGTTGTTATTATGTTGTTGTTGTTGTTATAAGTTGTTGTTGTTATACTTGTTGCTGATAATTGTTATTATACTTGTTGTTGGTAAATAATTATTGTAACCGTTGTTGCTATTTGTTATTATAACTGTTGTTTGAATAAGTATGAAGTGGTGAAATTGTATGATCTAATCTTAATATATTATTTATCATACGCTTGTTTATATTGTTGGATATCTCACCCCTTCTGAATGATGTTTCCCTACCATGGGAAATGGACAGGTACTCAAGATAGCGGTGGAAGTTTGAAGTGATTTTATGAAGTCTTTAGTTACTGTTAGTTCGAGTTGGGTCTTGCTCTGATACGTAGCACTCGGGGGATGAACGATTGTCTTTTAACTGTTGTTATAACTATAAGTTGTTAACTTTTAAGTGAAATTTATGAAGTAATATGATGTTGGTGAAGTTGTTTTAGTTTAATATAAATATTATGCGAAGTGAAGTTGAATAATTGATATTATTAATATTAATAAAAGTTGTTTTATTTTTCAAAAGAGTAAACAGGTTTTATCGGTTCATCCGAGTTATGTGCTATGTATCTATGATATATGTGATTAAGTTGTTTGTTGTTTTACGTTGAATGTGACATCCCAATTGTATGTTGAATTTCTGCACTCTGATTTTATTAAATATTTGTTGGGTAGATTTGGGGTGTTACAATTGGTATCAGAGCAGGTCGGTCCGTCCAGCCAGAGTTGTCTAATGTTGTTTATTCCTCTGTACGCGACAAGTGTGTGAAACACTGTCGGTACTTGTTGCTTTCTGGTTGTTGCAGGTATTAGTTTGAGAGAAGTGGGGGAGAAGCTTTGCTTCTCGGATGTGTTTTAGTTGGAAGTTGCAGAGAGGATTGTTGTCTTGGTGTTTCAGAAATTGAAGTCGCCGAAAGAATTTGCCTCTTGAGATATAAAAAGTTTGGGAGCGAGGAGTTGTGTTAAGGACTGTTTGGAAAGTGATTGAGTTGAAGAGAATGAGTTTTGGAGCGAAATTTCCGTAAGCAAAACGCAGGAAAATTTCTGAATCGTTATGAAACTTTGAAAATTCATAATTGGAGTTCTGGACGTCCGATTTGACTCCCGTTTGAAGCGTTGGAAAGCTAACGAGATGAAACTTCTTATTAAAATAGTGGCAGAAGCTGTAACAAATTTATTGGTGGCAGGATGATGTTGGAAAGAAATGAAGTTGTCAGTTTGAGTAGTTATCGTGTAAACTGTTGACGAAGGAACAATGATTAAGTGTAGAACTATTATAGACCTTGTTATGGATTATTAGTAAGTGATTATAAGAGTTGTTGCAGCTGTTAGAAGTGCGAAGAGCATAACTTCAAGAATGAGGAGTGCTGACGATGATAGTGTTAAGGAATGTTGTTCTGATATTATCACAGGATGTGTGGTAGTATGAAGTTGTAAGACGTCGGTGTTCGCAGGTTCAGATGGTTTTGTAAGATATTGAATTATGATGCTTTTGATGGTGTAAGTAGAGACGTTGTTGTAGTTAGTAATGATGGTTATACTCCATTACGATTGTCGGATATCTATTGACAAATTGAGGACTTGATCACCCTTAATCTCTTGTTAATAGTAGACGGAATTGTATTGGATGTTATGTGCGTATCTTGCTACCTTAATAATGTTCAAAGTGATGGATTCTAAAGAAAGTCTAAAACTTGATTGAAGCTTGCGAACCGTATGAGATGATAGGAACTTTGATAAGGACGGTGAATTAAAATGGGTGATCGGAGTGGCGCAGCTGAAGCGGGATTTGACTTTGAGAGTGGTTGTGTTGCATAGATTTTCGAGGACGAAAATATTCAAGTGGGGGAGAGTTGTAACGCCCCGAATTTAATTAATTACTTAATTAAATTATTTAAGAATTTAATCATTGGATTTAATCGAAGTTCGTGGATCAATCAGAATTGTCGGTATTATTTTGGGAAGCGTATTTGGATTATTAAGTTAAAGTCGGATTTTATTCGGTTAGTCGGAGAATTAATAAAGTTGATTTCGTTGAAGAAATAATAGTAGAAATAATATTATTATTAATATTGGACTACTTATATTTAATTCGAATTTTATCGACGAAGTCGGAATTATTTTATTAAGTTGGCATGGTAATTAATCGGATTAATTTGGTGAAATAAAGTTGAAATGTTATTTTATTAATGAGCTTAAAAATAACTTTGGGTTTAATTTGAGTTGTTATGAAGTAAGGAGGAGGTATGTCACTTAGGCCCAATTAAGTTATTTAAGTGATTAAATAAAATAACCTTACTATGTTGGATTTAGAATTGGAAGAAGGAAGAGCTATCATAACACAAATAGGAATAGGGTTTGGAGGAGAGGTGAAGAAGAGAGCCATGGCGGAAGAGAAAAGCTAGAGGAAGTCCAATTTTCGCAGCAAGTTTATGTAGTGAGACACCTTAGTAAAACGGACGTTTATCTCAATCCAACCGTTGGATCGCCGCGGTTCTTGGACACAATGTTCCAGACTCGTAGAGGTAACTTCTGACCGGAGCGATTTTCATTTTGATGATTTTAAGTCCGTCTGACAAAGCGATTTCCGAACAGGTTTTTGGTGCGTCTCTGCACGTTGTTAGAAAAGATTTTCGGAGAAAAGTTGGAAGCGGCGGCATAAGCTATGGCAGCCGGGAGAGTAGAGCAATCTCATATCCAAGGTAAGGGTGGGGTTCTAGCTCTATAAACGGGATTATGATGAATGCTATGTGGGGGTTATGGTTGTATGATTGCCTCTGTTTTGTGTGTTGTGATTGTATTGTTGAATGTTGAAATTGATTGACGTCGGTGAATAAGGTTATAAAAGTTCAATCAATGGTTGTGGGAAACTAACCTAGGGTTTATAATTATTATTGAGGAATTAGTTGTATAAAATTGCTAGATGTTGGTGGAGTATAACTATAATATTGCTATGTTCCTGTGATGGTAGAAATTGAATTGTATTGGAATCGAAGGAAGAAAATTGAGTTTTAATTTTGTTGGAAGATGCTGTCAGCGCAGGTAAGCGCCAAGGTTTGGACGCGGCGCGAACTAAAGGTTTTTGTGGTGTTTGCGGCGCAAAGAGAGATTCGCGGCGCGTGCTATACGAGTTTTAGAAATATGTTTTGATTTCTGGCTGTTGATGTTTTATGTTAGTTGTTGGGATCAAGCCTTAGTAGGATTAACTTGAGAAGAATTATAATTATTATTAGTGAAGAAATTGGTTTAAATTAATTAGAATATTATACCGTTGGAATTGATTAATTTAATTAGTAGAAATTATAGTGATGATTCTTAGTGATGAGATATGTAGTTAATGGATTAAGTTGTATAAAAATGGAATTGGTGTGAAGAAGAAATAACAGTAGTAATAACGATGACATATGTAGCAGGCTGAATTAGTAGCATAATTGGAATTAATAATAGAATTAACGAATAATAGAATTGGAATTAGAATGATAAGAATTGGTGGTAGTAGATTAATTAATAAATTGAAGAATTAGTACCTAGATGTTTAGGGGCTGTTTTGTAATGACTAAGTTTATGCAATTGATGCATGTTTAAGTTGTTGTTTTCGTGGCTGTTGCTCTGGTTGTCGTTGTTGATACGTTGATTAAGTTGCAGGTCTTATGACCAAGGTTGATTAAGTTGTTTGCGGTTGTTGCATTGTTGTGTTGTGACGTTGTAGTTGTTGTTTTGTTGCATGCATACATTTGCATATTACGTTGGCCTGGATTGGCAAAATGTTTAAGTTGGCCTTGACAGCACCTGTTTAAGTTGGCCTTGATGGCACCTGTTTAAGTTGAAATGCCTCGATAACCTGGCATATGTTTAAGTTGGGAGTTCTGCTCCAATGGTACCACATGCATTTGCACAGTTGAGTCGCATTTGAAGTTGTTGTTGTTATTACGTTTTTGTTGTTATTATGTTGTTGTTGTTATAAGTTGTTATTGTTATACTTGTTGCTGATAATTGTTATTATACTTGTTGTTGGTAAATAATTATTATAACCGTTGTTGCTATTTGTTATTATAACTGTTGTTTGAATAAGTATGAAGTGGTAAAATTGTATGATCTAATCTTAATATATTATTTATCATACGCTTGTTTATATTGTTGGATATCTCACCCCTTCTGAATGATGTTTCCCTACCATGGGAAATGGACAGGTACTCAAGATAGCGGTGGAAGTTTGAAGTGATTTTATGAAGTCTTTAGTTACTGTTAGTTCGAGTTGGGTCTTGCTCTGATACGTAGCACTCGGGGGATGAACGATTGTCTTTTAACTGTTGTTATAACTATAAGTTGTTTACTTTTAAGTGAAATTTATGAAGTAATATGATGTTGGTGAAGTTGTTTTAGTTTAATAGAAATATTATGCGAAGTGAAGTTGAATAATTGATATTATTAATATTAATAAAAGTTGTTTTATTTTTCAAAAGAGTAAACAGGTTTTATCGGTTCATCCGAGTTATGTGCTATGTATCTATGATATATGTGATTAAGTTGTTTGTTGTTTTACGTTGAATGTGACATCCCAATTGTATGTTGAATTTCCGCACTCTGATTTTATTAACTATTTGTTGGGTAGATTTGGGGTGTTACAACAAACCCCTTCCTGTTTGGCGGAATTATTACCTCCTTGGCCTGTGCCTTAGGTCTCGGTGATGACCTCATCTCCCTCTCTCATCTTATGATGCCTGCTCAATCCCTCGATCTCACCTACTGTCGTGACTCTCACTTGGTTTCACCCCGCCGTGATGGCCACTACACTTTGGTCGTCAACAAAGTTCTAATTCCTTATGTCATCCTGCCATGCCCAGAGCAAATCAACATCCGTTATGTTCAGCGTTGGAGGCTTATTAATGATAATCCTCAAGATAACCAACCTGAACATCATAATGAGTCTGAGGATGCAATGGAAGAAGAATTCAACCAAGCACAAGCTGATGTCAACCAACCTCCTCCAAACAACCCTCCGCCTATTACTCTTGATGCAATGTATGCTGCTATTCAACGCCAAGACCAGCTCTTTCAAGCTATGCAGACAAATCAAAATGAAACACTAAGGATCATTCGAGAGATGCAACAAGAGCACCGTGACTACGCTATTAGGAACGAAGGTCAATACACCGAAATTGCTACACAATTGCATGATCTTAACATTCGTGTAAGTGGCTCTCCTACTGATAGACGTCGCCGTGTTCGTACAAGAGGCGCAAGCAGTTCCCGCAACCGCAACACTGAGGAGTAGTTCACATGCATTGAGGACACTGCATCATTTAAGTCTGGGGGAGTCGTATTACTCGCTTTATTATTTCCTTTTAAGTTCATTTCCTTTCCTTGTATTTCCCTTCCTTGTAATGTTCCTTTTCAAATTCAATAAAGCATATTTATGGAATTTCAAGTCTTATATGTATAATTCCGTGGCTATTACAATTTCTTCCATTTTCTTGAGCCATAACAAAATTTTTACTCCAAAACGATAAACGCATAACCCCACACGTTCGAGAAATACGAAGCTACTCAAACACTCAACACATAGAAATCACAATAAAGATTCAAGACAATACCCTTATTGTCCCGACACTCTAAAACCCCCAAGTATGCGTAACCGATTTGAATACCCTTTATACCAAAACCATCGACTTTAATTTTTGAAGTAACCCTTAGTAGTTTATTCTAGCAGTCGGCACCGTCTTAGATACCAACTACGCAGAGAGTCGATGAATATAAGTGTATGATCCTTATAATAATAATTATGTGATTAACCGCCAATAGAAATGTGCCTACTAAGTAAGGTGATCCTCACAAGATCATTTAACCTAACGGTCACAAATCTCAAATACAAAGGATTTAAAAACTCATTGTTGATTGGTTCAGAAGTTATCTGGTACTGAACTTGGTAGGAAGGACTATTGTCCGATTCCCCACAATCTACAAATGAGCGCTAAGGAGTATACCACATAAATGTGCCAGAACTCCATGAGAAGGATCATAGTCACTAACCGACTACTCTTCTATGTGCGTGTCAAGATAATGGGCTTAATGTGATTAAGCGCGAATGAAAAGGGTAAAACATGATGACGAGTCAAGGTCAAGCTATAATGGCATGATTCAGATTGGTATGCATGCTGGGAGTTGTCTAGTGTCGCTACTATAAGTTTATTGCTAGGATCTGCAACATTATTTTCAAAACAAGAACACTATGTAGCTGAGTATGACCGAACGACGTGGTGGAAGCGTATTTCATTTCGATGTCCTCCTATCTTTATCTTATTATTTTGCTTGAGGACAAGCAAAGGTTCAAGTCTGGGGGAATTTGATAACACGATTTTATATCGTATATTTAGCTTGAAATACGTAGATATTTATAGCATTTTCCGTTTATTATATTGTTTTATTACGATATTATGCAAGTATTTGCTTTGTTTCAGGTTTTACTCTCTTATTGAGACTATTTGTGAAAAGGAGAAGAAATGGAGCTAAAATGACCACTATTTGTGCCTAAAAGATGAAAAAGGGGTGCTAAAGTGAAAAAGAGGTGCAAAAAGGAGACCCAAATGTGCAAAGCCATGACCCAGCCCACGAAGGATCAATTGTGCGTGGCCCAATTCATCCCAGCAAGTGGAGACGCACGTCTCCAACGTTCTTCTGCCACGTCACGATGAGGAGACGCCCGTCTCCAGCTCTCCCTATATTTTCTCCACTTGAGACGCACGTCTCAAGTCGTGTGCTGAGTCTCCCTAAAGAAGTGGAGACGTGCGTCTCCAAGCCCCAGTCTGAGAAGTTCCTACTTTCACGCATTCCAACTACAAAGGCTCGCCTATAAATAGAGGCAGCCACTTCACTTCAAACTGTCCGATTTCCTGCTAGCGAAGTGCTGCCGAAATTGTTCCGCGATCGCTATTTTCTTCCTGCTTTCAATTAAACAGTCTTATTTTCTCATAACAATTTCTACACCGGAAATTGTTGTGAACCTTTTACAAATCTAGCCTTACGTTAGATTTATCGTTTTATTTCCTTGTTTTTAATTTCTGTCCGTTTAATTCCGAAGAACGATCCAGCCAACCTGTGGTGGAAGTTCGATACTTCAAGATTCAATTGCAATTTATTTTATTCAGGTTTATTATTTACCGCCTTTATTTATATTATTATTGCATGATATATTATATGCCATTTAACATGCCTTTTATTATAAGCCAAATTAATTTATGCATGCTTAACCGTATTAATATGTCTGGCTAATTAACTAAGATATCGGTATGTAAAGTAAGTTAACTGTGGGATCCGAAATAAATTGGCTTAATTATATTTTATTAAATATCACTTGTTTTTGGTTTGTATGTCTAATTTAATTAGTAAGTCTTAAAACCAATAGAGCGAAAGTTTGAGGGGTTAAGACGGTCAAAGGTTAAAATCAATAGAGCGAAAGTTTGAGATCTTTAACTGGATAGTAGACATAGGACATTAGTTTTAAGGATGGCGAAAGCGTATTAAAACTAATTGGAACTTATTTATTTTCAAAAAATGTTTTTACACCCGAGCGGGATGGCGAAAGCGTACGTTAGGGATATTAGCATGTTCCGAGTCAACAGAGCGAAAGTTTGAGATTAGGGGATTTAAATAGATAACGACTTCATAAAACGAGCATTTTATTAATTACGTTGTTTCCAAAGAGCTTTTCTAAAATCTAATGGGATGGCGAAAGCGTAAATTACGAGTTAGGATAGTAATCTAAATCAACAGAGCGAAAGTTTAAGAGGAGGATTTTTAATCAATTGAATTAATAAAGATTTTTAATCGAATTATGCATTAGCCAATGGACCTTTGGATCACCTTAAGTTAAACGAAATACATACTGATATCCATCTATTATTATATTTCTTAATATTCACAATTACTTTCCCTTAGGAACAATCAAGATATTAGTAGCCTTAGCTTTACATAGTAACCTTAGATAACGGTAGATCGATTCATAGTCCCTGTGGATTCGATATCTTTTAAAACTACACGACACGACTGTGCACTTGCAGTCATCAGATTAATAGACACGTAAAGACGCGATCAGTGTGACCACCACTCGCTGACGTGGCATGGAGTAATGATTACCTAGGGGTAGATGGCGGTGCCTAGGGAAGGATGTGTCAGCCGACGCGACGTTTCGTATTCCGAGCGTTTTTTCTATAAAAGGGGTCAAACCCTCTCATTGGGGTTTTTCGCTCTCCGTTTACGTGCTCGGCTCCAACTTGATTTTCCCAGATCCCCATCATTCAATAACACTTTCTTGAAAAATCACGTTCAAATTTGTTGGAAACATGTCACAATCAGGTACGATTGTGGTTTATCTCTTGATTTCGAACGTCTTTCTTTGTTTTTAGGGGATTTACAGGGTGCGTTTCCGCTATTTTTATCGTCTAAGTCGGCCGTTTCTCTTCGTGAGATTCAAAAGCCATAATCATCTCCTTGGGTTATTCAAGCGATGCCCAGGAGCGGTTAATAGTGTAGTTGATTTCCTCGTTACCGCCCGGTGCCTTCATGATTTGGCTCGTCAAACCCATGGGTTTGGTCGGCGCATCCATGCTTTCCATCGGCTCACTCATAAGTATGTTTGGCGTGTTCAAGGATTATGTCGATCATGTTGCGTAGGGCTTGGGTGCATATATTTTGTTTAATTTTCGCTAAGTTTAATGGGGTGAGTCCTCGGCTAGTGACCAAGAGCATCCTTGAAGGGGGTTTTGCCGGGGGCTTCACTGCTCGTCGCTCTACCCTTTCACTTGTGTTGCGGTGGAAGGGTGGATTTGATGACCCATCGAATTCATTTTTTCCTTCTGCATGCAGGTGAATCTGGCTCAGGGTCTAGCTCGGGGTCCAGCTCATGATCTAGTTCGTGGAATAGTTAGCGAGATACGACCGCGAACAGCTCGGAAGTCAAGGAGATTGAGGTTGAGAGCTCGCGTCTCCCTGTGATAGAAGAGGATGACGAACAGGAGGGCCCCTCAAACCCTGGGGCTGAAGAGGATGTTCCCTTGACCCCGCTCTTCGAGTATGATTGCAAGGCTGATTTTGGTTGGGTGGCTGATGAGCCTATGATCTTGGCGTCCCGATATACTGAATCATTAGTTGGGGCTTTCCAAGAGGTCGAAGACCGGGGACCGAGTGATGAGCTAAATTTTCAGTTGGTGTGCCCGACTGCTGACGAGCGGATCTGTTTTCACTTCCATGGGGACAACTTCGCCATGTATGAGTATGTGTTCAGGGAGCTTGGATTTCGTTTGCCCTTATCTAGTTTCCAAATCTCTCTGCTGGCCGGTCTTGCTTTGGCTCCGTCTCAACTGCATCCAAATGCCTTCGCCTTTATGCGGGCTTTCGAGATCGTCTGCGATTACCTAGGCATCAGTGTTACGACCGCCTTGTTCGGCCGTTGTTTCCGCGTCCAAAGGCAGTCGGTTGACGGGCGCTTCAGTTGGGTCTCTTTCAAGAATGCCGACCGGAAGCTTTTTAAGATGTACGTTGATTCGGTCAAGGACTTCAAGGGCCGCTACTATGTCGTTCGTTTGCATAGCTAGGCAACGCACACTTCTTTGTCAAAGATGGTGACGGTGCACAGTGAAGATGGTACCCCGGAGCGGGACGAGGCTGGGAAGGTGAGGACGAAGCTCTGCAGCATGTTCCCCTTATTTTGGTGGAAGAGTCATTTCAATTTTCCTCCCAAGCATTACACCTACAAAGACGAGGAGCTGGACGAGCAGGACACGGCGTCGTATGCTCGTCTGTGCCAATACGTGGATAGCTTCAGTCTGAGTCAATGGGTGACGAGGACTGGAGAGCCCGTTTTGGACGAGGAGGGCGGGGCGAAGGTCGAGACTCGGGCGATAAACACGAAAGCCCTCTTGTCATGTAGGACGCCTGAGGAAACTAAGGCGCTGCTAGGTGGTGTTTAAGTCGTTTTGCTTTGGCTTTCTAACTAATATTTTTTGCTAACTCTCTGTTTTGTTTTTTAGATGCTATGCCGCTAAAGAACGACAAGGTCCTAAAGGTGGCCCAAGATGCCAAAAGGCTCCGGGCAAAGAACAAGAACCGGACTGCTGCCTCGGGCGATAACTCGGGGTCGGCTGGTTCTCCTTTGGTGATTGTGGAGGGGGAGAGGACCCCGAAGAGGGTGTGCCAGGCTGAGACGGCTCGAGAAGAACCATTGAATTTGGGACCCGATCATGGATTCTTTCTCCCTCCCTACTTCAAAGAGGGTCAGTACTTTGAGAAGTATCCTCTGTAACAGCCCGAGCCTTCGGCGTTCCCGGCACTGTCACCTCATGATCTTCTCTACCCCCCTCACTAGTAGAGTTTTTGCCTTTCGTGGGAATCGAACCCTGTACCCTGGGGTTCAAGTACATGTTCATTCCATTCCCACTACCAATTGAGCTGTAGCTCAATTGGTAGTGGGAATGGAATGAACATGTACTTGAACCCCAGGGTACAGGGTTCGATTCCCACGAAAGGCAAAAACTCTACTAGTGAGGGGGGTAGAGAAGATCATGAGGTGACAGTGCCGGGAACGCCGAAGGCTCGGGCTGTTACATAAAAAGGACTAGCTCAAGTGGTAGTGGGAATGGAATGAACATGTACTTGAACCCCAGGGTACAGGGTTCGATTCCCACGAAAGGCAAAAACTCTACTAGTGAGGGGGGTAGAGAAGATCATGAGGTGACAGTGCCGGGAACGCCGAAGACTCGGGCTGTTACATAAAAAGGCGCCTTTTTATGTAACAGCCCGAGCCTTCGGCGTTCCCGGCACTGTCACCTCATGATCTTCTCTACCCCCCTCACTAGTAGAGTTTTTGCCTTTCGTGGGAATCGAACCCTGTACCCTGGGGTTCAAGTACATGTTCATTCCATTCCCACTACCAATTGAGCTAGCTCAATTGGTAGTGGGAATGGAATGAACATGTACTTGAACCCCAGGGTACAGGGTTCGATTCCCACGAAAGGCAAAAACTCTACTAGTGAGGGGGGTAGAGAAGATCATGAGGTGACAGTGCCGGGAACGCCGAAGGCTCGGGCTGTTACATCCTCTATCTGTCTCCCCGGACGAAGCTCGGCGAGTTGAAGGGATGACTGCCCCTGCCCGCCTCAAACAGCTTGCCAACGATAGCGCTGCTGTTATGAGGGTCGTGGAGATGGCTCGGGTGCTCGCGAAGGGGGGCACTATTTCTGCCGATGCTTTGAGAAAGGCGGAGTCTGATAAAAAGGTCGCTGAGGACGAGGTGGCTAAGCTGAAAGCGGCTCGGGCGAAGAAGAAGATCAAAGATCTCCTGAAGCAGAAGGACAAAGAGATGGACACGGAGAAGAAAAGGTTTACTGACCTCGAGTTGTCATGGGCGTCGTCGACGGAGGAGTCTTCGGATGTGGCCGTGCTAAAGTCCAGGACCGATTTTATTGAGAAAATCGACGACTTGAAGCTCGAGCTTGCCGATATGGTCGAAGCCGGGTTTAAGTATGCAATTCAGCAGTTGAGGCTTCTGAACCCAGGGCTGAAGACAGATGACATTGGGCTTTCGTCGAGGATCGTGGATGGTCAGCTTGTTCCCGGTACTCCTGACGATGAAGAATGAATTTCTTGGCTTTGATATTTTGGGCCTGCGTGCCCGTGTTTTCTCGGCCTGCGTGCCATTGTTTTTTTCTTTCTGGATTTTGGGGCTTTGCCCGACATTTTGGGGGCCTGCGTGCCCGACTATTTTTTGTAATATTTGGATACCACCAGCCAATTTGGTCGGAATTTAATTATATTCCCATCTTTACAAGTTTTGTTTGTGTTTTGACTTTCTTCTGTGTGTTTAGAATGTCTATTGTTTCAGGAAATTTGTGATCGGATTATGCTTGGCAATCCGGCAATTGACATTATACTTAGAAATATTTGTCACTGGATTATGCTCGGCCTTGGTTGATTCTCCGGGTGTGTGGGGTACGGCCCGGGTGCGCAGAGCAGGTGTGCGCTATGAGCGTGTACGAGACTGCGGTTAGGGCCAAGTGTTCGCGACGTGAACGGTCCCATCGCGAGCTGGGGTTCTGCCATGCAGGTACTGTCACGGCGGGTCTAGGTGTAGGGTTCCCCGTGTAGTCAGTTTTTTTCCTTGGCCAAGAGTTCCGACTGTCGTTGTCATGAAGCGCTCGCGTTCGTACCATGACGCGAGTCCGTGCCCGGTCACCCTCTCGTGTTCGGGGTGAGTGCTCGGGGAGAGTTAGCTGTTTCTAGCTGTGATAGCGTGTGAGTTTTTTAGAATTCCAGGGTCGAGCAAGTTTTTCACCGAGGAGGTTCTCGAGGTAATAGGCGCCATTCTCGGTTTTATCGTAAACTCGATATGGGCCTATGTTTCTGCGGAGCACTAAGGCGCCGACTTCGAATTCGCGTTTGATGACTTTGGTGTTATGGCGCAGAGCTATCTGTTGCTTTAGCTTGGCTTCACGGAGGGAAGACCCTGTTCGGATCTCTTCGACCATATCGAGTTCTTCCCTCATAGCCTCGTCGTTGAGTTCTTCTTCGATAGGTGACTCGGTCCGACGAGAAGGTTCTCGGATTTCCACAGGGATGACGGCTTCGGTGCCGTAGGTTAATCTAAATGGGGTTTCTCCGGTGCTCGAATGTGGTGCCGTCCTATATGCCCAGAGTACACTGTGCAGCTCCTCGACCCAAGCTCTCTTGGCTTCGCCGAGTCTTCGTTTCAATCCTCGGAGAATGACTCGGTTTGCCGCCTCGGCTTGTCCGTTTGTTTGGGGGTGTTCCACCGAAGTGAAGTGTTGTTTGGTGCCGAGCTTGGACACAAACTCTTGGAACTTTCTATCAGTGAATTGGGTGCCATTGTCGGTTATTATTGCCTGCGGCACCCCGAACCGAGCGAGCACGTTTCGTTTATAAAAACGGAGCACGTTTTGGGCTATGATCTTGGCGAGCGCTTCGGCCTCGATCCATTTAGTGAAGTAATCTATGGCAACCACCAGGTACTTGTTTTGGTATGATCCTACTAGGAATGGTCCGAGGAGGTCCATTCCCCAAGTGGAGAATGGTCAGGGTGATGATAGGGATTTAAGCTCGTGTGGGGGAGCTAAGTGCATATCGGTGTGGCGTTGACATTTATCGCACTTCTGGACATGCTCTTTAGCGTCTTGCTGCATGGTCGGCCAATAGTATCCGGCTCTGAGAGCTTTTCTTGCCAGTGATCGACCATCGAGGTGTTGGCCGTTGATCCCCTCGTGAAGCTTCTGCAGTATCTCGAGCGCTTGGGAGGCGTCGACACATTTGAGAAGAGGGATGGAAAATCCTCGCCGGTATAGCTTGTCTTCGACGATGACATACGAGCAGACTTGTCTTTTGATCGTGGAGGCCTCTTTCGCGTCTGTCGGCAGTTCGTCCTTTGTGAGGAAATTATACATCGGGGTCATCCAGCTATGGTCGTCGCCAATGGCGAACACTGGCATGTGGGGTGCACTCTTATCCATACTTGGTCTTGAAAGGATTTCTTGGATCACTGACTTGTTCCCGCCTTTCTTTCTCGTGCTCGAGAGTTTGGACAAGACATCGGCCCGGGAATTATGCTCCCGAGGTATGTGCTCGACTTCTGCTCTTGCAATTTTTTTCATTTTCTCTTTGACTAGCGCGGGGTACTCGACGAGGACATCATTTTTGGCCTGGTAGTCGCCGTTAACTTGAGATGCGACGAGTTTGGAGTCAGTGTAGTAGATCTTTACTTCCCGAGCACCTACGTCCTTGGCAAGCCGCAGGCTGGCGAGGAAAGCCTCGTATCCGGCTTGGTTGTTCGAAGTGGCGAAGGACAAAACCAATGATACCTCAATGATGAGTCCTTCATCGTTTTCCAAGACGACGCCGGCTCCGCTTCCCGAGCTGCTGGAGGCACCATCTACGTAGATGGTCCACTTATTCTCGGCAAAAGGAGGGGAGGAGGTGATCAAGGTCATCTCGGCCACAAAATTGATCAGTGCCTGAGCTTTCAGTGCTTTCCTGCTTTCGTATTGGACATCGAATTCGGATAGCTCCAGGGACCATTTCAGCATTCTCCCGGCCATGTCCGGTCAGCCGAGGAGTTGTTTGATTGGTTGATCGGTTCGGACGACGATGGTATGGGCGATGAAGTAGTACCTCAGCCTTCGAGCGGCTGTTATTAGTGCCAACGCGACTTTTTTCGATTTGTTGGTATCGCACTTCGGGCCCTTGCAGGGCCTTGTTGGTGAAGTATACGGGTTTCTGCCCGTCATCGGCTTCTCGGATTAAGGCCGCGCTAACTGCATCATTTGAGACGGCTAGGTAGAGGTATAAAATTTCATCGTTTCCTGGTCGGGACAAGACGGGCGGTTCCAAGAGGACTTGCTTGAGGTGGGATAGTGTTTGTTCGCACTCCTCGGACCATTCGAAGGTGGCTTCCTTGCGCAACAGTTTAAAGAAGGGGAGAGCGTGTTGGGCGGATTTCGCGACGAATCGAGACAGCGGTGTGAGCATCCCGTTCAAGACTTGGATTGACTTCTTATTATTGGGTGTCGGGAGTTCCGAGAATGCTCGGCATTTGTCCGGGTTAGCTTCTATTCCTCTTTCGGTCAAGTAGAAACCGAGGAACTTTCCTGCCCGGACGCCGAAGGTGCAATTTTCTGGGTTGAAACGCATTTTGCAAGACCTGGCCTACTCGATTACTCGTTCGAGATGCGTGGTGTGGTCAGTGTCTTATCGGGATTTGACGATCATGTCGTCCATGTATACTTCGAGGGTGTCTCCGATCTCTCCTCGGAATACCTTGTTCATCATCCGCTGGTAAGTGGCTCCGGCGTTCTTGAGTCCGAAGGGCATTACATTGTAGTAATAGTTTCCTGACTCGGTCATGAATGCCATGCACTGCTTGTCGCATCTCGCCATGGGGATTTGGTTGTAACCTGAATAAGCATCCATAAAAGATAGCAATTTATAACCGACCGAGTTGTCGACCAGTCTGTCAATGTTAGGCAATGGGTAAGCATCTTTGGGACAAGCCCTATTAACATCGGTATAATCAACGCACATTCTCCATTTTCCATTATATTTTTTAACTAGTACAACGTTTGAGAGCCAAGTTGAATACTTGGCCTCGGAAATAAAATTTTCCTCTAGGAGGTCTTTTACAACTTTCTCGGCAGCCCCCGCTTTCTCGGGAGACTGCCTACTGTCATACCCCAAATTTGTCCTACCCCTTTTAATTTTATCAGGCTTATGGCTTTTAAATCATGTGCATACATTCTCACCACCTATTCATGTTTGGTAAAATCATTCATTCATCTGCATCATATGTGACTTTATCAGGACAAGGGTCGGGTGACACGCGTTGTATTCTTATGGTTTCATTTGATCGAATGTTGCCCTTCGACATTACTTATGTAGCAAGCTATCTTGGCCCTATTGATATTTGTTTAGGTTTCTTAAGAAAAGAAGCTTTAGAAGAAAGGCATGTTGGAGAAGGATTGAAATTGAAAGTATTCACTTGAGTTGACTCTTGGTTGACTAAGTCACATTGACTTCTTCCTTAGTATTTGACCATGACCACATTTTAAAAGCATTTTGGATGCAAGGGTTATTCGGTTCCATCATTCAGGAAAAGAGGATTCAAATCTAGCAAAAAGTAAAATCATTCATTTCCAATCATTTGAAATATAAAGGTCAAATTCAGGATCAGCCACTACAAGCTATTTAAAGAGGGATCCTACATTTTCATTACACTCCAAGTCAAAGACACATGCATCATTGCCATTACATGAAACTTGCAGCAAAACCCTAATGTCTAAAAAAGAGAAGAAACAATGTCCTAAACTTCGTGCCTTCTCCATCTTCAAAGTCTTCATGATCAAACTTCATCTTTAATCTGTGTTTCTAAACTCTTTGACCAAACAGCAATGTTTGCAACATACCTGCATACCAATTACCAAACCATGAGAACTAATGCATGTTTCCACTTCAAGTTTAAAAACCCAACAGTCCATACATTTTCACACACAATTCCAAACTTGCTGCACATTACCAAAACCAGAAGAAAAAAGCCTTATACAAAAGACTTACATAACCCAATTCAACACATTCAACAAACACATAACATCCTATGTACATCACACATAAATCAAATTTAAATTGTAACAGCTCTACATCAAAAAAGGCCAAAACAGATCCACCACTTGCTAACTGAACCAGTTCTAACAATTCAAAACAATCCATACAAATAGAAAAAAGTTCACATAACGCCCTGCATCAATTCAGTACAAAAAAGGAGAGAAAAATCAGAGACTCAAGCTTATTTCTATCAGTGGTTACGTGATTAAAAAGTTCGCATTCTAACAAAAACTAGCTCTCACATAACCCACACATATTAATTCAAAGCAAACCATGTAGCAGACCTGCAGGGGAAAGAAGGAAATGGGTGAGTTTCAGGTTCACAACATGTGGGAACCAAAGCCTTTTGCCATGCTATTCCATCTCACACTCAAGTTTTCTTCGCAACCGGTTCGTTCATATTCATCAGCATAACACACCTTCGCCCAATCTTCAACCTGCAATCGGATCCATGTCCTTCATTCAGCCGCGCATCACCGATCAACATCGGCCAGTCATATGCTTGTGGACTCAACCACTTTCTTCATCAAATTCTGCAGCAAAACAATGACAAACCAAAGAAAACCCCAAAATATCAGAGTCATAACAATTGAAAATTGAAAGAGGAAAACTGGACATAAACAATACATATATATATATATATATACTGCAATCCAAGAAGAATAACATCAAGCTCACTAATAACCATTAACCTGTAAGAGAGAACGGCGTCAGCACGCAAAACGTACGTCACAAAGCTTCAGTCATATATCCAAGTGAGAAACAGGCAGTAGAAAAATTCAAAGCAGGGCAACATCATTGCAAGTTCAATACAGTTCAGGCCATTTAATTGAGCTAGCAGGACTTTACTTCACAACAGCATAACAGAAAAAACATAACCTCCACCAACAACATCTTCACCCGCTTCTCACTCTTCAAATTTCGAACCCTTCAACAGCCAAATTTTCTCAGTTAGGTAACCTTTCCCAAACCTGTAACTAACTTCCCTTCCTATAACTAACTCCATTCTGTTATAACCAACTCTCCCTAGTGTAATAGACTCAAAAGCTAAAAAACTTTCAGTTACAAACCCAACTGTCAATAACAGAATCCTAACAGCTTTCAACTAACTTCTAACAACCTCTATAACAGAACCCCCAATTCATAACCGAAAATCATCATCCAAGGGCTCTAATCTCTCTCCCTCTAACTGATTTCACAAACAACTCATCTATATAACAGAACCTCCCACCATTTTGTTCTCCTCTCCACGCCATTTTTACCTTCCTTCTCCATCCCTCACTTCTCAATTCTCTCTCAACCTTCTCTGCAACTCTCCAACCTTCATCTTCTATCTCCCTCCATCCTCTCCGAACCCCAACCTCCCTCTGAACACGCACACACCATTTCTCTTCTACTCCATTCATCTTCACCTTCTCCCTCAGTTCACTCTGCACTTCTCTCACTCACCCTCACCACTATACGCTCCCACCATTGTTGTTAGAGTCTCAACCTCTGAGATTCTAACAACAGAGCTAAACTCCACTCAATCCTCTCTCAACTCATCCTCACAACGCAACGACCGCACAAGAACTTCAACAACACACTCAACGAAAAAATCAAAGAAAATTAGAAGAAGAAAGAACCGAGGAATCAGAAGAGTGAAGAAAAATGTTCTACCTGAATCATCATCGTATCCTTCGTTCTCGCGTGCGTCAACTCCGACTGAAAGCTTTCGTTTCGTGAAGACTCCGATTTCTATCTTGCGTCAACTCCGACTGGAAGCTCTTCTGGAATTATCTAATCTTTCTCCTTCTTCGATTCCAGGTTCAATTTAGATTTGGTTTGGATTTTGAATTGTCGTAGAGTATTGTAAGTTAGAGTAGGGGGACGAACGAGATGAGAGGTGACGGCGGCCGGACTGTGCTGTGTGTTCGATCGGAGAAGAAGAGTTCTCCGTCGCACCGTCGCCGCTCTCGTGTGAAGATGAGAGTCTGAGAGAAGAGATCCAATAGCCACAATTGAACGCTAACCCTAATTCCCTTGTCATGTTAATCTCCTTTTTTTATTTTTATTAAAATCTAATTGAAAAAATTGGGATAAGAATCTGATGGAACATTGGGCCGAACGAATTGCTAGATCCACCTCACTGAGCCCGTCATACCATGTTTTTTTGCCACGAAAATCTGATTTACCAAGAAAGATATTCTACTGGGCCAGTCCCCTCTAGGCCCGTTGCCAGCCATTTTTGGCATGTGAAGACTGTAACAAAAAACGCCCTTGGGCCTTCCTGTTTGGGCCCTATGCCCATCTGCTAATCACCACCGTTTCTAATTTCACACCCCCTGGATCCATATTATTTTCATGCTAGACTTTAGGTTTTTTAATTAGTTTTTACTACATTTTTTTTAGATATTAAAAGAGACAATAAAATCATGTTTTTTCTAGGTAGATTTAGGTGATTTTAGGATTAATTTTAGTCTTGGAATTTTCTCATAAAAATAGTTGATTTTTAGGCTAATTTTGGCATTTAATTTCCTTCATAAAAAACTCATAAAAATAGTAGTATTTTTAGTTTAATTTTGCACTAATGCTTGATTTGTTTTGTATCATTTTCATGTTATTTTTGTATGATGCTTGTGTGATTTCATTGCTTGTATTTTTGGCCTTATTTTAGGCCTATTTCGTTTGTACCATTTTTAGACTCCTTTTGTACATAGATAGGAATTAGAACAACTTAGATTAGAATTTAGGATTAGTTCCCTATTTCATTCTTTTTCTTTTCAACTTTTAAAATACTTAATAAAATACCGATAAGGATCATACCGTTACTATATTTCATAGTAGGAAAGAAATGATTGGGGCGTAGGCCCCGATGTATGTTCTTTTCTACTTAGCGGAGAAGAAATGATTGAGGTGTGAAGCCTCGGTGTATTTCTTAACCGTTATTTAGAGAAACGATTGTGGCGTAGGCCTCGATGTGCATTCTCTAAATATTCATAAAAAACTTCTTTTTGTATCTCTTTTATTTAGCGGAAAAGAAATGATTGAGGTGTGAGGCCTCGATGTATTTCTTAACCGTTATTTAGAGAAACGATTGTGGCGTAGGCCTCGATGTGCGTTCTCTAAATATGCAAAACAAAACTCTTTTTGGTATGATCTAAGTCACAAATTAAATCCCCTTAAAAAACACCAACCAAAAACACATAAAACACTAATAAATGGTCAGATTTAAAACAAAGTAAGGAAGTGATGCGAAGCCTTGTAGTAGGTCTTCGTCATCATGGAATTACCCTAAAAGACACAAACCAATAATTTCTTTTTCTTTTGCCTCGTTGGCACCTAAGGGCACTGTTATTTCCGCTCGAACGCATCGTAGGCGATCCCTTATGCAAGAGCGCGAACGTTAACTCCGCCCAACTAAAAAACACAAAAAACAAACAGAAAATCGTGAGCCGAGCTACGGTAACTCTGATTCCTGAAAAGGATACGTAGGCAGCGGGGTAGGGCCTGTGCGAGTACAATTCTTCTTTTCCCTACATTTTGCATTCATTTCGCATTTAGACATAGACATAGTTTTACACCCTTTAGATAGAAACAAACATAGGTGGATACCATCGAGTACGATGGGCGCGAGGGGTGCTAGTACCTTCCCCTTGCGTAACCGACTCCCGTTCCTGGATTCTCTGGTCGCAAGACCCTGTTCCTTCCTTTGTTAGGTTATCTGATATTCCTTTCCCTTATGGGATAAATATATTAGTGGCGACTCTATTCATTTTTCGCGAGCGTGCGACACCTACGCCTACGTTGAACTACTACCTTTGCGGCTGGATCAATGGAGAGGTGGTGACAGGCGACCTCGGGGTCGAGTCCGGCCATCTCAGCTGCGCTCCATGCGAACAGGTCAGCGTTGGCTCGAAGGCAAGCCACGAGTTGCTTCCTCGGCAGATCCGGGATGTCCTTGCCAATCTTCACTGCCTTGTCAGGGTTATCGCCCAGTGGGACGAGCTCAAAGTCGCCGTTTGGAATTGGTCGGACGGGGTGGGCTATCCTCGGTTGCGATTCTTCGCCGTTCTTTAGTTCTTCTTTTGTAAAGCGGGCGTCGAGGTCGACTGAACTGACATTGGTCGGTTGCTGAAGGTCTTCCTGAGCTGGCTTGTCTTCTGCTCTTGGCTTCTTGTTGGCGCTAGAAGGAGGGGTGATCAATTGTAATCCCTTCATCGATGCATCGAATATCCTCCTGGCTGCTTCGATGTCGGCGCTGATGGTGGCCACTCGTCCCCTTTTTGTGTAAAACTTCATCTTGAGGTGCACGGTCGAGGGGACGGTCGTCAGTTCGGCTAGAGTGGGCCGTCCGATGATGCAGTTGTAGAGAGTCTTGCAATCGATCACCAGGAATCATGTTTTGACTTGTCTGGAAGCTTCTCCTTCCCCGAAAGTGACGATCAGATCGACGTAACCCCAGAGTTTGGTGGTGGACCCGTTGAAGTCTTGGAGGTCGGAACCTACATATGGAGTGAGGTGGGAGTCGTCCAGCTTGAGGGTTTTGAAAATATGGGAGTACATGATGTCGATTGAGCTTCCCTCGTCGATCAGGATGCGACGGACGTCAAAGTTAGCCATCCTTGCTCGAACGAGCAGGGGGATCGTGGCGTTTGGGGCTCTGCCGGGGAGCTCTTCGAGGTAGAAGGTTATCGGATCTGATTTTCCCTTGAACTTCTGGAGGGTTGGCCCGAGATCTGAATTGGCGCTGATCAACTTGTCAAACTTTCTCTTTACTGATCTGATCGTGAGAGAGCCTGGATCCCCGCCGTTGGAGATGACCATGGCGGTCGGGAATCCTTCCCATGGGCTCAGAGCGGAGGTCTCTTCGACCGAGGGTATGAAGTCTTCTGGTCGGGTGATGGACAGGGCAACCTGCAGTGGTCTGTCGTTGGGTGAATTGTCCCCGTTAGACTTCCTTGGACCTTCTTTCCTGGAGGATTCTCCCTTCTTCGTATACTTAGAAAGGCGACCTTCCTTAATCAGAGTCTCGATGGCATCTTTGAGGTGGATGCATTCGTCGGTCAGGTGCCCGTGGCTCTTGTGATACTTGCAGTATTTGGACTTGTCAGTCCCTGGCCTAGTGGGATTTGGCCTCGGGGGCTTGACGTTGGAGTTTTTAAACTCGGTGCTCTTGCATTCGGCCAGAATTCGTTTGCATGAAACGTTTAGGGGGGTGTAGTCACTGAAACGACCAGCTGGTCCTCTGTGTTCCTTCGTGTCGTGGGGCCTGTCAACTTTTAGTTCCCTATTTCATTCTTTTTCTTTTCAACTTTTAAAATACTTAATAAAATACCGACAAGGATCATACCGTTACTATATTTCATAGTAGGAAAGAAATGATTGGGGCGTAGGCCCCGATGTATGTTCTTTTCTACTTAGCGGAGAAGAAATGATTGAGGTGTGAAGCCTCGGTGTATTTCTTAACCGTTATTTAGAGAAACGATTGTGGCGTAGGCCTCGATGTGCATTCTCTAAATATTCATAAAAAACTTCTTTTTGTATCTCTTTTATTTAGCGGAAAAGAAATGATTGAGGTGTGAGGCCTCGATGTATTTCTTAACCGTTATTTAGAGAAACGATTGTGGCGTAGGCCTCGATGTGCGTTCTCTAAATATGCAAAACAAAACTCTTTTTGGTATGATCTAAGTCACAAATTAAATCCCCTTAAAAAACACCAACCAAAAACACATAAAACACTAATAAATGGTCAGATTTAAAACAAAGTAAGGAAGTGATGCGAAGCCTTGTAGTAGGTCTTCGTCATCATGGAATTACCCTAAAAGACACAAACCAATCATTTCTTTTTCTTTTTCCTCGTTGGCACCTAAGGGTACTGTTATTTCCGCTCGAACGCATCGTAGGCGATCCCTTATGCAAGAGCGCGAACGTTAACTCCGCCCAACTAAAAAACACAAAAAACAAACATAAAATCGTGAGCCGAGCTACGGTAACTCTGATTCCTGAAAAGGATACGTAGGCAGCGGGGTAGGGCCTGTGCGAGTACAATTCTTCTTTTCCCTACATTTTGCATCCATTTCGCATTTAGACATAGACATAGTTTTACACCCTTTAGATAGAAACAAACATAGGTGGATACCATCGAGTACGATGGGCGCGAGGGGTGCTAGTACCTTCCCCTTGCGTAAACGACTCCCGTTCCTGGATTCTCTGGTCGCAAGACCCTGTTCCTTCCTTTGTTAGGTTATCTGATATTCCTTTCCCTTATGGGATAAATATATTAGTGGCGACTCTGTTCATTTTTCGCGAGCGTGCGACAGCTGGCGACTCTGCTGGGGATGTTGATAGACCTGTGCTGGTCCATTCTTAGCGAGTCGATCCTAGCCTTTGTTTGTTTCTTTTTATTGGGTGTTTCTTTGTTTATTTATATGTTTGCATCATTTGTATATATGCTTACATATCATGTTTATTTCTTGCTTGCATATCATGTTTACTTTCCGCATGCATCTGGACTATATTATGGGTCCCCGTGGGGGCCACATATTTTCTCTCTGTTTGCAGGTTGGGTGGGATGATTCTATGAGGTAAAAGGCCCAATACCCAGGCCATGAGTGATACCTTAGGAACTAGGAATAGAGTGGCCATGACGGGCAGAAGACGTATGTCTGATTGATCCGATCATGTATCCACGGACAGAGCTTGGTTGAAAGAGGCAATATCGTATGATTACGCCTACTTTCAATCCTCTGTTGGCTTTCTTTGACCTACCCTGACCTAGATTCACCTGTGAGTGGGGAGGGATATACATGACAGGTACCGTTGGTGACTATTCTGTTCTGTTGGTGACTATTGTTCCTATGGCTGTGTGGTACCTATGTCGGACCTTTGATCTCATGACATCTGACTTATATCAGTTATTCAGAGGATTGTACAGTGGTTACTAAGATTATATGGACCTTGATCCCATGTCGTTGCATTGCATGACATCATTGTTTTATTCACTTCATTTATGGGGGATCCTAAAGTCTATTTCAAAAAAAAAGAGAAAAAAGGAAATAGAACAACGAAAAAAAAAAGGAAAGATATTCTATACAAAAAGAAAGCTTTGATTCCAAAAGAAAAAGAGAAACAAAAGTTGATGAAAAGACCTTAGAATCTCTCATAAATGAAACATACATTCATACCATCATGCATTTCATGGCTCTTTCAAAGACTTATGGGACCCTTCTATCCAGATTTCAAGATCAACAACAAATTTGACTTCTCACTGCCACAACTCCAAGATCAACTATGGAACAACTCCGTGAGGAAATGGATGAGATGAAGGAACAAATGGGTCATCTTATGTTGGAGATGCAAGACTTGATCCATAATCAGGGTGCCCTAAAAGAGGAAAACAGTCAGTTGAAGACTCAAGTGAGCCTGGTTATGGAAGTTCTGAAAACGGTACTAAGAAAGGAAGGTGATGTTGTCCCTGCTGCTGCAACAGATATTGTTGACTCCTTCTCTTCAATGGGATCTTTTTCCACTCATGGGATGCCTCAGAGGGATCTCCCTCAACTTCAAGTGTCGTTACCTCCACGTCAATCTGTTCATGTCCCTAGAATGAATCAAGGAGGCCGAATGTGTGGGCAAAAACCTAAGATGCCTCAGAGGGTTCTTGATCCGATCCCCATGCCTTATGCTCAGTTACTTCCCCATTTGCTGGAACTTCGGTTGGTTGAGCTACGCGATTTATCCATGCCTGAAAAGCTTCCCCCCCAATTTTGATGCCAATGCTCGACGCGAGTTCCATTCTGGGGCACCTGGCCATGATATTGAGAATTGTAGGGCGCTGAAGCATCAAATTCAAGATCTCATTGACTCAAAAGTGATTTTGATCACCTCTGAGGGCATGAGTGTTCAAGGAAATAGGGTTCCATCTGTGGTGGAAGAAAAGGCTGATTCATACTTCTATGTCGGATCTACTTCAAATCAGAAGCACAATGCACCGTCTTGGATTCCGGATCTTCCACTTTATCAGTCTTTGATTGTTTCCCAGCCAAATCAAAAAGGGAAGACACCTGAACAAATTGGATATTTGAATCATCACAAGCAACAGGGTCCACAAATGCCGAGGAGACCACCAAGAAGAATTGACCCAATTCCTATGACCTATAGTCGACTACTTTCTCATTTACTCAAGGATTCTTTGGTCCAACTAAGGGAGTTTAAGCCCCCTCCAACACCGATTCCTCAAGGATATGACTTAAATGCAAGGTGTGAGTACCATTCTGGGACATCTGGACATTCAATTGAGGATTGTAATATTTTGAAACACAAAGTCCAATATCTCATTGACTCCAAAGCAATATCATTCACTCCAAATGGCCTGCACATAAATTGAGGAGTCACGAATGTCCGTATTCCATAAAGCATCTCCAAAGAACAATAAGCCCAGACGGAGTCAAGCCTCCTCAACATTGGCAATCATCATTTCATTTCTGTATTCTCATTTCAGTATTTTCTTGTTTTGTCGAAGGCTACTTCCTTGTTTGAACTGGTTGGTATGATAATAATGAAAACACCACAAATTCTCGAGCAACTTTGTCAGAATCTTTTTCAAAAAGTAATCAAGAATGTTTTGTAGAAGCATCTCCCATTCTCAAGGTTCTTGTGCTCAGTTGTATCCGTGGAGGTTGGTGTTTCAGTTGGTGTTTGAGCTCTCCTTGCAACAAGTAGCTTCTCTAAGTTTGGTGACCACGCAAGGTTCCTCCATGTTTGATGGCAAATACTTCTTCAACATCTATGCTTGGGGCTCCCGATTGAGGGATAAGCAAGACGTACTCTTATCTTGAGCATTGCATCATTCGCATTTCTCGAATCCCTAAAGTAAGGCAAAATTTTACAACTCTTAGGCAACTTCATTGGAATTTTCTTTCGAGAAGTAATGATAAGTGACTACCATGCCGGAGCACAAAGCCATTCAACTGAGGATTGTGTGTCGTTCACTCCAAGAGGTTCATGCATAAATTGAAGTCCCTATGAGGCCTTAAAACTACAAGAAGTATTCAAGAGCAATAAGTCCAGACAGAGTCAAGTCTCCTAAACAATGACATTCATTTAGTTTCTTTACTGCATTCTCATCTGTAATTTTTTCTTGTTTGTCTAAGCATTGATAGCATGTAAAAACTTGTTAATTTCTGAATGAAAATAAAAATACACTGTTTATGTTTGTCTTGAAGTAATCCATTCGTTATCACTCATAAAATGTTTTTAGCGTTACGATACCAACTTTACTAATCGCTTGCTTAGGCAAAAAGCTGAGGGAGAATGATGAAAAATAAAAATGCAAAATCTCTAATCATGTGTTTTCGAATAAGAACCCTACTGAGGATGTACAGGCATTATTTCAAATCCCCAAACACCGGAGATATAAGGGAGATAGACCCTCGTCAACCCCTTTGAGCCTTGAAGTAGGAGTTTCTTTTCTAATCACAAAAACCCTTATCTTAACCTTGAGGCAGGGTAGTGTTCATTTAACTTGATCGAGTGTTCAAAACCCACCAAAAGGGATGCATCTAAGGATACAACAATGGTTATCCTCCAAAAGGTTGAGGAATGTCAAAACCGCAATGATTATCCTTATTCCATCAAGAGATCAAGAGATGACGATGCCACAATGGTAATCCTTCATCAAATCAAAGGAGTGAGGCGGTCGCAATCACCTCCAACGAATCAAAGATAATGCGAGGTCACACTGTAACACCCGGAATTTAATTATTTATTTAATTAAATTGTATAAGGAAATTATTTGTTGGAATTAGTCGAAGTTAGAATTATTGACATTATTATAAGAGGCGTAATTGGAATTATACGTTGTGTTGGGCGGATAAATTAATGATCGAGAAATTAGTCGGTTTAATCGGAGAATAATATTAGAGATAATATTACTATAATGGACTATTATTAATTTAAGTTGATTTAAGCAGTAGAGAATGATATTGAATATGTTGAGTTGGTGGTTCGGACGATTTATTTTATAGTCGGTAGTTAGTCAATTTGGTGGAGAGAAATAATAATAGAATTAATATTATGGATTATGAGAGTGTTTTATTTAAGTGGGCTTAGACGTTGCGTTGGTGATAGTAATCATGGGGGTGTTAATTAGTAAGCCCAAATGAAGATTATAATTATAATAATAATTATAATAAAATAAAAGAAATAAGAAGAGAAGTTAGGTCTCAGTAGATGTGGAGAAAGAAGAAAAGTTGGGGAAAGAGGAGAGGTGCAGAAGAGAGCCATGGCGGAAGAGAAAAGCTAGAGGAAGTCCAATTTTCGCAGCAAGTTTCTGCAGTGAGACACCTTAGTAAAACAGACGTTTCTCCCAATCCAACCGTTGGATCGTCGCGGTTCTTGGACACAACGTTCCAGACTCGTAGAGGTAACTTCTGACCGGAGCGATTTTCGTTTTGATGATTTTAAGTTTGTCTGACAAAGCGATTTCCGAACAGGTTTTTGGTGCGTCTCTGCACGTTGTTAGAAAAGATTTTCGGAGAAAAGTTGGAAGCGGCGGCATAAGCTATGGCAACCGGGAGAGTAGAGCAATCTCATATCCAATGTAAGGGTGGGGTTCTAGCTCTATAAACGGGATTATGATGAATGATATGTGGGGGTTATGGTTGTATGATTGCCTCTGTTTTGTGTGTTGTGATTGTATTGTTGAATGTTGAAATTGATTGATGTCTGTGAAATAAGGTTATAAAAGTCCAATCAATGGTTGTGGGAAATTAACCTAGGGTTTATAATTATTATTATTGAGGAATTAGTTGTAGAAAATTGATAGATGTTGGTGGAGTATAACTATAATATTGCTATGTTTCTGTGATGGTCGAAATTGAATTGTACTGGAATCGAAGGAAGAAAATTGAGTTTTAATTTTGTTGGAAGATGCTGTCAGCGCAGGTAAGCGCCAAGGTTTGGACGCGGCGCGAACTGAAGGTTTATGTGGTGTTCGCGACGCAAAGAGAGGTTCGCGGTGCGTGCTATACGAGTTTTAGAAATATGTTTTGATTTCTGGCTGTTGATGTTTTATGTTGGTTGTTAGGATCAAGCCTTAGTAGGATTAACTTGAGAAGAATTATAATTATTATTAGTGAAGAAATTGGTTTAAATTAATTAGAATATTATACCGTTGGAATTGATTAATTTAATTAGTAGAAACTATAGTGATGATTCTTAGTGATGAGATATGTAGTTAATGGATTAAGTTGTATAAAGATGGAATTGGCGTGAAGAAGAAATAGCAGTAGTAATAACGATGATATATGTAGCAGGCTGAATTAGTAGCATAATTGGATTTAATAATAGAATTAACGAATAGTAGAATTGAAGAATTAGTGCCTAGATGTTTAGGGGTTGTTTTGTAATGATTAAGTTGATGCAATTGATGCATGTTTAAGTTGTTGTTTTCGTTTTTGTTGTTCTGGTTGTTGTTGTTGATACGTTGATTAAGTTGCAGGTCTTATGACCAATGTTGTTTAAGTTATTGATGATGCGTTGATTAAGTTGCAGGTCTTATGACCAAGGTTGATTAAGTTGTTTGCGGTTGTTGCATTGTTGTGTTGTGACGTTGTGGTTGTTGTTGCATGCATACATTTGCATTGTTTAAGTTGGCCTTGATGGCACCACGTTGAAAAGTTGAAGGCTTATGCCTTGGCCTTAATGGCACCACGTTGAAGGCTTACGCCTTGTTGAAATGCCTCGATAACCTGGCATATGTTTAAGTTGGGAGTTTTACTCCAAATGGTACCACATGCATTTGCACAGTTGAGTCGCATTTGAAGTTGTTGTTGTTGTTTCGTTGTTGTTGTTATTACGTTGTTGTTGTTGATATAAGTTGTCGTTATTGTAAGTTGTTGTTGTTATAAGTGGTTGTTGTTATTAAGTTATGATGATTTAAATTGTGAAATAATTATTATAACTATTGTTATAGTTGTTGTTGCTAATGGTTGTTACTAATTGTTGTTATACTTGTAACTGAATATTGTTATCATAATTGTTGTTGGTAAATAATTATTATAACCGTTGTTACTATTTGTTATTATAACTGTTGTTTGAATAAGTATGAAGTGGTGATATTGTATGATCTAATCTTAATATATTATTTATCATACGCTTGCTTATATTGTTGGATATCTCACCCCTTCTGTAATGATGTTACCTATTATGGGTAATTGAGCAGGTACTCAAGAATAGCTGTGGAAGTGAAGTAACTTTATGAAGTCTTTAGTTACTGTTAGTTCGAGTTGGTCTTGCTCTGATACGTAGCACTCGGGGGATGAACGATTGTCTTTTTATTGTTGTTATAACGTTAACTTTTAAGTGGAATTTATGAAGTAATATGATGTTGGTGAAGTTGTTTTAGTTTAATAAAAATATTATGCGAAGTGAAGTTGAATAATTGATATTATTATTATTAATAAAAGTTGTTTTATTTTTTAAAAGAGTAAACAGGTTTTATCGGTTCATCCGAGTTATGTGCTATGTATCTAAGATATATGTGATTAAGTTGTTTGTTGTTTTACGTTGAATGTGACATCCTGTTTTATGTTTGAAAATTTCCGCACTCTGATTTTATTAAATATTCGTCGGGTAGATTTGGGGTGTTACACACACGACTTGTTCGAAAAAATATACATAGCAAAAAAAGAAATGGCAAAAAAAGATATAAGAAGAAAAGGATGAAAAGAAAAATGGCAAAAAAAAGCATAAAAAAGAAAGACTATGAAATTGCCAAGCAAGAACAAAGTCGTGTGACAATGAATCAGAAGAATAAAAGGTGAGCGACCGCCATGTCCAAAGAACCTCATTGATTCCTCAACCATTTCAAATTCCTTGTGAGGGATGAACACTCGTGTCGAGTTAACTGGACATAGGAATGGAGAACATCACGAAGGGGGTGGGTACGAATACTTTTGAGCCTAAAAATCCTTTGTTTTCTGAAAACCGTGAACCCGGCCAAGTTACAACCCTTAAAAGTCCTAATTGAAGTAGGGTTTATTTTGAAAGCACACTCCGATGAGATGGCGTGTAACTGACTCCTAATGAAGCGAGACTCAGATCCATGTTGGTATCGTACGTTTGCTTTATCTTCCATATGCAAAAATCGAGGTTGTGTCAACTAGTGATTCGGTCACAAGAGGTCGCAACCTCATTTCACAAAAAAGTTTTACAACTTCAAGACTAACACAGACTTTGCATTAGAATTATCATTCTCATAATTAACATTCTTTTGCATACAAAACATCTGCTTAAACATCAAAAAAATTTCAGGATGAGAATCAGTGAGTAACTTGATCATGTCAAAGTACAAGAGACTTGAGAACTCCGAGGAGGAAAAGCTAATCATCTCAAATGTTGACCATCAAGAGGAAAAATATCCAAAGAAATCCGTTGGGCATGAACAATTGATGCGTTCTTTGATTACTCTGGGGGAAGAGTTTGAAGACTCCGTTGAGCGTGGTAAAGTTGTTTCCATGTTTGTTTGACTTCAAAACAAAGAAATCTTGAGGATTCTAGTAAGATGTACCTAATCAGAGGCAATTACATCGAGGTTTGACCTCTCAAATTCAGCATATCTGGGGCAATCTCTTGAGTTCCATCAATCTGGGGCAATTAAGTGGAGGATCCTCTCTCAAGTTCAGTCAATCTGGGGCAGTTACGTCGAGATTCGACAAATCTCTTCAAGGATCCGTTGATATGGACGGGCTACTTCAAACGCTTGAACATATTGGGGCAAATTATCTCGAGTATTTGTGATGCCAAAATCATCTGAGGGGAATTCCTCCGTAGGTCACGAAGCTTGGGGCACAATCTTTTGAGTTATCTTGTCTCTCCCCGACCATAGGATTCTTCTTGCAAACTTATTCTCCCCCCAAGCACAGGAGTTTATTTCTCCTGAGAGTTTGTTCCATCCCTCAAGCATAGGAGTTTATTTCTCCTGGGAGCTGTTCTACTTCCCTAATCAAGGCTCCTTACCTGGATTTCTCATCCCCGACATGGTGATCGAGAGAATCTCCTCAAGCTGAAAATCCCCCAAGTAGTGGCACATGGTGAGAAGTCAGAAGTTATTTTACACTCTACAAGCCAACAACCTGAAGGGAAATCTTCCAAGTCAAAGTCCAATATCTATTGGCATCTGTACATAATTCTTAACACTAAAGGGATTCTCCCTAGTGTTTACCTCATTAATGCCTTTATTTGGCACTCTGCATATAGCGTTCACTGCATATAACATTGCATCCTCAAAAGCGTAGCATATCCATCAAAATGGAGCATTACGCCATAGAAAAATTCAAACATGCATATAAAGCATAAACCAGATAATACAAATCAGCACTCAATCAAGACGACGATACTTCCCCATATAAAATATTGTCCTTACAAACTCCGATTGATATCTGTTGATACATTACAAATCTCCTCAAGCCACGGTGCCGATACCTGGTATCCTTAATCCCCAAAAGAAGTCTCATTTTCTCTCTCCAACATGGATCCGATGCAATGTCTTTCTTCGTCAGAATCGTTGTCTCCGAGGTTATTTCCCGTATGCTGCGTGCAGATTAGAGCGTGAGTGAGGGTGGGCATTCAACCCATCTCACTTTTCAATCATTTGAATAACCATACTTGGTGTCTGGCAATTCGAACGATTGCCGCTCTTGAAGAGTTACACCCCGCCTTTTGGCCTGAGGGATTAATGTAATTCTTATGCTTCGCAAGCATCAATATCTCCGTAATTCCCGGTGGTTACTATCATCTTCTTGTCGAGTCTAGTCGTCACTAGTCTTATCGTGGTTATTTCCCGCGTGCTGCGTGCAAATTAGAGTGCGAATGAGGGTGGGCATTCAACCCATCTCATTTTTCAATCGTTTGAATAACCATACTTGGTGTGTGGCAATTCGAACGATTGCCGCTCTTGAAGAGTTACACCCCGCCTTTGGCCTGAGGGATTAATGTAATTCTTATGCTTCGCAAGCATCAACATCTTCGTGATTCTTCAATGTTTACCGATGTCTTTTGATCGAGTCTAGTCGTTACTAGTCTCCGTGGTCCCTTCCCCCGTATGGGAAAACTTTTCAGGTCCAACCCCCGTGTTGTGAATCCTTTGCCTCCCAACCTGGCAAACCCTTTCAAAGCCCAGTTTCCAACCTGGCAAACCCTTTCAAAGCCTAGTTTCCAACCTGGCAAACCCTTTCAAAGCCCAGTTTCCAACCTGGCAAACCATTTCAAAACCAATTTCCTTCTCCAACCTCATTGTTGATGTTTATCCTTCTTCAATTCTTGCGAGTCGTGAGTTCGTTATTCTCACCCTGATGTTGAGTCATAGATCGCACGAGATCTTTTCCTTTCAGTCCTGAAGACCGTACGAGGTCTTCTCCCGATGTTGAGTCGTAGATCGCACAAGATCTTTTCCTTTCTGTCCTGAAGATCGTACGAGATCCTCTCCTGTTGTCGAGTCGATGTTGAGTCATAGATCGTACGAGATCTCTTTCCTTTCAGTCTTGAAGATCGTACGAGATCTTCTCCCGATGTTGAGTCATAGATCGCACGAGATCTTTTTCCTTTCAGTCTTGAAGATCGTACGAGATCTTCTCCCGATGTTGAGTCATAGATCGTACGAGATCTCTTTCCTTTTAGTCTTGAAGATCGTACGAGATCTTCTCCCGATGTTGAGTCATAGATCGTACGAGATCTCTTTCCTTTCTGTCTTGAAGATCGTACGAGATCTTCTCCCGATGTTGAGTCATAGATCGCACGAGATCTTTTTCCTTTCAGTCTTGAAGATCGTACGAGGTCTTCTCCCGATGTTGAGTCGAAGATCGCACGAGATCTTTTCCTTTCAGTCATTGTTTCATACAACCATTCTCTTTGAGAACCTGTATTGGCACCTTGGCTATGTTACGTACTACCACCATTCAAATACATTACTCACCGTAAACTTTTCCACCAGAAAAAAGAAAAACATTTCTCTTTCCCCAGCAGATATCAAAACAAAAAAAAAAGCATTAACTCACACACTAAGAAGTAAGGACAACAATCACACCAACTTCTCTTTAGGACAAATTTCTGGTACTTGGATATTTAATCTTCTTCTACCTCGAATGTTCGAAAGGCTAGTGCCAATCTCACCTTCAGGTTTAAGACGATTAAATAGGGGCAGCTGTCATACCCCAAATTTGTCCTACCCCTTTTAATTTTATCAGGCTTATGGCTTTTAAATCATGTGCATACATTCTCACCACCTATTCATGTTAGGTAAAATCATTCATTCATCTGCATCATATGTGACTTTATCAGGACAAGGGTCGAGTGACACGCGTTGTATTCTTATGGTTTCATTTGATCGAATGTTGCCCTTCGACATTACTTATGTAGCAAGCTATCTTGGCCCTATTGATATTTGTTTAGGTTTCTCAAGAAAAGAAGCTTTAGAAGAAAGGCATGTTGGAGAATGATTGAAATTGAAAGTATTCACTTGAGTTGACTCTTGGTTGACTAAGTCACATTGACTTCTTCCTTAGTATTTGACCATGACCACATTTTAAAAGCATTTTGGATGCAAGGGTTATTTGGTTCCATCATTCAGGAAAAGAGGATTCAAATCTAGCAAAAAGTAAAATCATTCATTTCCAATCATTTGAAATATAAAGGTCAAATTCAGGATCAGCCACTACAAGCTATTTAAAGAGGGATCCTACATTTTCATTACACTCCAAGTCAAAGACACATGCATCATTGCCATTACATGAAACTTGCAGCAAAACCCTAATGTCTAAAAAAGAGAAGAAACAATGTCCTAAACTTCGTGCCTTCTCCATCTTCAAAGTCTTCATGATCAATCTTCATCTTTAATCTGTGTTTCTAAACTCTTTGACTAAACAGCAATGTTTGCAACATACCTGCATACCAATTACCAAACCATGAGAACTAATGCATGTTTCCGCTTCAAGTTTAAAAACCCAACAGTCCATACATTTTCACACACAATTCCAAACTTGCTGCACATTACCAAAACCAGAAGAAAAAAGCCTTATACAAAAGACTTACATAACCCAATTCAACACATTCAACAAACACATAACATCCTATGTACATCACACATAAATCAAATTTAAATTGTAACAGCTCTACATCAAAAAAGGCCAAAACAGATCCACCACTTGCTAACTGAACCAGTTCTAACAATTCAAAACAATCCATACAAATAGGAAAAAGTTCACATAACGCCCTGCATCAATTCAGTACAAAAAAGGAGAGAAAAATCAGAGACTCAAGCTTATTTCTATCAGTGGTTACGTGATTAAAAAGTTCGCATTCTAACAAAAACTAGCTCTCACATAACCCACACATATTAATTCAAAGCAAACCATGTAGCAGACCTGCAGGGGAAAGAAGGAAATGGGTGAGTTTCAGGTTCACAACATGTGGGAACCAAAGCCTTTTGCCATGCTATTCCATCTCACACTCAAGTTTTCTTCGCAACCGGTTCGTTCATATTCATCAGCATAACACACCTTCGCCCAATCTTCAACCTGCAATCGGATCCATGTCCTTCATTCAGCCGCGCATCACCGATCAACATCGGCCAGTCATATGCTTGTGGACTCAACCACTTTCTTCATCAAATTCTGCAGCAAAACAATGACAAACCAAAGAAAACCCCAAAATATCAGAGTCATAACAATTGAAAATTGAAAGAGGAAAACTGGACATAAACAATACATATATATATATATATATACTGCAATCCAAGAAGAATAACATCAAGCTCACTAATAACCATTAACCTGTAAGAGAGAACGGCGTCAGCACGCAAAACGTACGTCACAAAGCTTCAGTCATATATCCAAGTGAGAAACAGGCAGTAGAAAAATTCAAAGCAGGGCAACATCATTGCAAGTTCAATACAGTTCAGGCCATTTAATTGAGCTAGCAGGACTTTACTTCACAACAGCATAACAGAAAAAACATAACCTCCACCAACAACATCTTCACCCGCTTCTCACTCTTCAAATTTCGAACCCTTCAACAGCCAAATTTTCTCAGTTAGGTAACCTTTCCCAAACCTGTAACTAACTTCCCTTCCTATAACTAACTCCATTCTGTTATAACCAACTCTCCCTAGTGTAATAGACTCAAAAGCTAAAAAACTTTCAGTTACAAACCCAACTGTCAATAACAGAATCCTAACAGCTTTCAACTAACTTCTAACAACCTCTATAACAGAACCCCCAATTCATAACCGAAAATCATCATCCAAGGGCTCTAATCTCTCTCCCTCTAACTGATTTCACAAACAACTCATCTATATAACAGAACCTCCCACCATTTTGTTCTCCTCTCCACGCCATTTTTACCTTCCTTCTCCATCCCTCACTTCTCAATTCTCTCTCAACCTTCTCTGCAACTCTCCAACCTTCATCTTCTATCTCCCTCCATCCTCTCCGAACCCCAACCTCCCTCTGAACACGCACACACCATTTCTCTTCTACTCCATTCATCTTCACCTTCTCCCTCAGTTCACTCTGCACTTCTCTCACTCACCCTCACCACTATACGCTCCCACCATTGTTGTTAGAGTCTCAACCTCTGAGATTCTAACAACAGAGCTAAACTCCACTCAATCCTCTCTCAACTCATCCTCACAACGCAACGACCGCACAAGAACTTCAACAACACACTCAACGAAAAAATCAAAGAAAATTAGAAGAAGAAAGAACCGAGGAATCAGAAGAGTGAAGACAAATGTTCTACCTGAATCATCATCGTATCCTTCGTTCTCGCGTGCGTCAACTCCGACTGAAAGCTTTCGTTTCGTGAAGACTCCGATTTCTATCTTGCGTCAACTCCGACTGGAAGCTCTTCTGGAATTATCTAATCTTTCTCCTTCTTCGATTCCAGGTTCAATTTAGATTTGGTTTGGATTTTGAATTGTCGTAGAGTATTGTAAGTTAGAGTAGGGGGACGAACGAGATGAGAGGTGACGGCGGCCGGACTGTGCTGTGTGTTCGATCGGAGAAGAAGAGTTCTCCGTCGCACCGTCGCCGCTCTCGTGTGAAGATGAGAGTCTGAGAGAAGAGATCCAATAGCCACAATTGAACGCTAACCCTAATTCCCTTGTCATGTTAATCTCCTTTTTTTATTTTTATTAAAATCTAATTGAAAAAATTGGGATAAGAATCTGATGGAACATTGGGCCGAACGAATTGCTAGATCCACCTCACTGAGCCCGTCATACCATGTTTTTTTGCCACGAAAATCTGATTTACCAAGAAAGATATTCTACTGGGCCAGTCCCCTCTAGGCCCGTTGCCAGCCATTTTTGGCATGTGAAGACTGTAACAAAAAACGCCCTTGGGCCTTCCTGTTTGGGCCCTATGCCCATCTGCTAATCACCACCGTTTCTAATTTCACACCCCCTGGATCCATATTATTTTCATGCTAGACTTTAGGTTTTTTAATTAGTTTTTACTACATTTTTTTTAGATAATAAAAGAGACAATAAAATCATGTTTTTTCTAGGTAGATTTAGGTGATTTTAGGATTAATTTTAGTCTTGGAATTTTCTCATAAAAATAGTTGATTTTTAGGCTAATTTTGGCATTTAATTTCCTTCATAAAAAACTCATAAAAATAGTAGTATTTTTAGTTTAATTTTGCACTAATGCTTGATTTGTTTTGTATCATTTTCATGTTATTTTTGTATGATGCTTGTGTGATTTCATTGCTTGTATTTTTGGCCTTATTTTAGGCCTATTTCGTTTGTACCATTTTTAGACTCCTTTTGTACATAGATAGGAATTAGAACAACTTAGATTAGAATTTAGGATTAGTTCCCTATTTCATTCTTTTTCTTTTCAACTTTTAAAATACTTAATAAAATACCGACAAGGATCATACCGTTACTATATTTCATAGTAGGAAAGAAATGATTGGGGCGTAGGCCCCGATGTATGTTCTTTTCTACTTAGCGGAGAAGAAATGATTGAGGTGTGAAGCCTCGGTGTATTTCTTAACCGTTATTTAGAGAAACGATTGTGGCGTAGGCCTCGATGTGCATTCTCTAAATATTCATAAAAAACTTCTTTTTGTATCTCTTTTATTTAGCGGAAAAGAAATGATTGAGGTGTGAGGCCTCGATGTATTTCTTAACCGTTATTTAGAGAAACGATTGTGGCGTAGGCCTCGATGTGCGTTCTCTAAATATGCAAAACAAAACTCTTTTTGGTATGATCTAAGTCACAAATTAAATCCCCTTAAAAAACACCAACCAAAAACACATAAAACACTAATAAATGGTCAGATTTAAAACAAAGTAAGGAAGTGATGCGAAGCCTTGTAGTAGGTCTTCGTCATCATGGAATTACCCTAAAAGACACAAACCAATAATTTCTTTTTCTTTTGCCTCGTTGGCACCTAAGGGCACTGTTATTTCCGCTCGAACGCATCGTAGGCGATCCCTTATGCAAGAGCGCGAACGTTAACTCCGCCCAACTAAAAAACACAAAAAACAAACAGAAAATCGTGAGCCGAGCTACGGTAACTCTGATTCCTGAAAAGGATACGTAGGCAGCGGGGTAGGGCCTGTGCGAGTACAATTCTTCTTTTCCCTACATTTTGCATTCATTTCGCATTTAGACATAGACATAGTTTTACACCCTTTAGATAGAAACAAACATAGGTGGATACCATCGAGTACGATGGGCGCGAGGGGTGCTAGTACCTTCCCCTTGCGTAACCGACTCCCATTCCTGGATTCTCTGGTCGCAAGACCCTGTTCCTTCCTTTGTTAGGTTATCTGATATTCCTTTCCCTTATGGGATAAATATATTAGTGGCGACTCTATTCATTTTTCGCGAGCGTGCGACACCTACGCCTACGTTGAACTACTACCTTTGCGGCTGGATCAATGGAGAGGTGGTGACAGGCGACCTCGGGGTCGAGTCCGGCCATCTCAGCTGCGCTCCATGCGAACAGGTCAGCGTTGGCTCGAAGGCAAGCCACGAGTTGCTTCCTCGGCAGATCCGGGATGTCCTTGCCAATCTTCACTGCCTTGTCAGGGTTATCGCCCAGTGGGACGAGCTCAAAGTCGCCGTTTGGAATTGGTCGGACGGGGTGGGCTATCCTCGGTTGCGATTCTTCGCCGTTCTTTAGTTCTTCTTTTGTAAAGCGGGCGTCGAGGTCGACTGAACTGACATTGGTCGGTTGCTGAAGGTCTTCCTGAGCTGGCTTGTCTTCTGCTCTTGGCTTCTTGTTGGCGCTAGAAGGAGGGGTGATCAATTGTAATCCCTTCATCGATGCATCGAATATCCTCCTGGCTGCTTCGATGTCGGCGCTGATGGTGGCCACTCGTCCCCTTTTTGTGTAGAACTTCATCTTGAGGTGCACGGTCGAGGGGACGGTCGTCAGTTCGGCTAGAGTGGGCCGTCCGATGATGCAGTTGTAGAGAGTCTTGCAATCGATCACCAGGAATCATGTTTTGACTTGTCTGGAAGCTTCTCCTTCCCCGAAAGTGACGATCAGATCGACGTAACCCCAGAGTTTGGTGGTGGACCCGTTGAAGTCTTGGAGGTCGGAACCTACATATGGAGTGAGGTGGGAGTCGTCCAGCTTGAGGGTTTTGAAAATATGGGAGTACATGATGTCGATTGAGCTTCCCTCGTCGATCAGGATGCGACGGACGTCAAAGTTAGCCATCCTTGCTCGAACGAGCAGGGGGGTCGTGGCGTTTGGGGCTCTGCCGGGGAGCTCTTCGAGGTAGAAGGTTATCGGATCTGATTTTCCCTTGAACTTCTGGAGGGTTGGCCCGAGATCTGAATTGGCGCTGATCAACTTGTCAAACTTTCTCTTTACTGATCTGATCGTGAGAGAGCCTGGATCCCCGCCGTTGGAGATGACCATGGCGGTCGGGAATCCTTCCCATGGGCTCAGAGCGGAGGTCTCTTCGACCGAGGGTATGAAGTCTTCTGGTCGGGTGATGGACAGGGCAACCTGCAGTGGTCTGTCGTTGGGTGAATTGTCCCCGTTAGACTTCCTTGGACCTTCTTTCCTGGAGGATTCTCCCTTCTTCGTATACTTAGAAAGGCGACCTTCCTTAATCAGAGTCTCGATGGCATCTTTGAGGTGGATGCATTCGTCGGTCAGGTGCCCGTGGCTCTTGTGATACTTGCAGTATTTGGACTTGTCAGTCCCTGGCCTAGTGGGATTTGGCCTCGGGGGCTTGACGTTGGAGTTTTTAAACTCGGTGCTCTTGCATTCGGCCAGAATTCGTTTGCATGAAACGTTTAGGGGGGTGTAGTCACTGAAACGACCAGCTGGTCCTCTGTGTTCCTTCGTGTCGTGGGGCCTGTCAACTTTTAGTTCCCTATTTCATTCTTTTTCTTTTCAACTTTTAAAATACTTAATAAAATACCGACAAGGATCATACCGTTACTATATTTCATAGTAGGAAAGAAATGATTGGGGCGTAGGCCCCGATGTATGTTCTTTTCTACTTAGCGGAGAAGAAATGATTGAGGTGTGAAGCCTCGGTGTATTTCTTAACCGTTATTTAGAGAAACGATTGTGGCGTAGGCCTCGATGTGCATTCTCTAAATATTCATAAAAAACTTCTTTTTGTATCTCTTTTATTTAGCGGAAAAGAAATGATTGAGGTGTGAGGCCTCGATGTATTTCTTAACCGTTATTTAGAGAAACGATTGTGGCGTAGGCCTCGATGTGCGTTCTCTAAATATGCAAAACAAAACTCTTTTTGGTATGATCTAAGTCACAAATTAAATCCCCTTAAAAAACACCAACCAAAAACACATAAAACACTAATAAATGGTCAGATTTAAAACAAAGTAAGGAAGTGATGCGAAGCCTTGTAGTAGGTCTTCGTCATCATGGAATTACCCTAAAAGACACAAACCAATCATTTCTTTTTCTTTTGCCTCGTTGGCACCTAAGGGTACTGTTATTTCCGCTCGAACGCATCGTAGGCGATCCCTTATGCAAGAGCGCGAACGTTAACTCCGCCCAACTAAAAAACACAAAAAACAAACATAAAATCGTGAGCCGAGCTACGGTAACTCTGATTCCTGAAAAGGATACGTAGGCAGCGGGGTAGGGCCTGTGCGAGTACAATTCTTCTTTTCCCTACATTTTGCATCCATTTCGCATTTAGACATAGACATAGTTTTACACCCTTTAGATAGAAACAAACATAGGTGGATACCATCGAGTACGATGGGCGCGAGGGGTGCTAGTACCTTCCCCTTGCGTAAACGACTCCCGTTCCTGGATTCTCTGGTCGCAAGACCCTGTTCCTTCCTTTGTTAGGTTATCTGATACTCCTTTCCCTTATGGGATAAATATATTAGTGGCGACTCTGTTCATTTTTCGCGAGCGTGCGACAGCTGGCGACTCTGCTGGGGATGTTGATAGACCTGTGCTGGTCCATTCTTAGCGAGTCGATCCTAGCCTTTGTTTGTTTCTTTTTATTGGGTGTTTCTTTGTTTATTTATATGTTTGCATCATTTGTATATATGCTTACATATCATGTTTATTTCTTGCTTGCATATCATGTTTACTTTCCGCATGCATCTGGACTATATTATGGGTCCCCGTGGGGGCCACATATTTTCTCTCTGTTTGCAGGTTGGGTGGGATGATTCTATGAGGTAAAAGGCCCAATACCCAGGCCATGAGTGATACCTTAGGAACTAGGAATAGAGTGGCCATGACGGGCAGAAGACGTATGTCTGATTGATCCGATCATGTATCCACGGACAGAGCTTGGTTGAAAGAGGCAATATCATATGATTACGCCTACTTTCAATCCTCTGTTGGCTTTCTTTGACCTACCCTGACCTAGATTCACCTGTGAGTGGGGAGGGATATACATGACAGGTACCGTTGGTGACTATTCTGTTCTGTTGGTGACTATTGTTCCTATGGCTGTGTGGTACCTATGTCGGACCTTTGATCTCATGACATCTGACCTATATCAGTTATTCAGAGGATTGTACATAGGGGTGGCAAAACGGGCCGCCCGCCCCGCCCGCCGCCCGCCCCGCCTTATGCCCGCCAAAAAACGAGCGGGGCGGGCATGCCCGCCAAGTAGAATGGACATAAAAATCATGCCCGCCCCGCCAAGATGGCGGGCGGCGGGCTTACCCGCCTATTTTTATTTATATTTTTTTAATAGATTAATAGGTTTTTTTTACCTTTTAATTAAACTTTTCACTTATTTTTTAAAATAATTTTTTATAAAAGCAACTTTTTAATAAATTTACTTAAAAAAATATTATATATATTTATAAATAAATGTATAAAATAAACCATCAAGAATTAAAATTACTAGAATTAACTAAAAAAGAGTGATTTTTGGAGGAGAGGCGGGTTTTGGCGGGCGGCGGGCTTTGGCGGGGCGGGTATGGCGGGCGGCGGGTTTTTGCGGGGCGAGCTTTGGCGAGCGGCGGGCCTAAAATCCCAACCCAACCCGCCATTTTTTGGCGGGTGGCGGGCCGGCCCCGCGGGCCACGGCCCGTTTTGCCACCCCTAATTGTACAGTGGTTACTAAGATTATATGGACCTTGATCCCATGTCGTTGCATTGCATGACATCATTGTTTTATTCACTTCATTTATGGGGGATCCTAAAGTCTATTTCAAAAAAAAAGAGAAAAAAGGAAATAGAACAACGAAAAAAAAAAGGAAAGATATTCTATACAAAAAGAAAGCTTTGATTCCAAAAGAAAAAGAGAAACAAAAGTTGATGAAAAGACCTTAGAATCTCTCATAAATGAAACATACATTCATACCATCATGCATTTCATGGCTCTTTCAAAGACTTATGGGACCCTTCTATCCAGATTTCAAGATCAACAACAAATTTGACTTCTCACTGCCACAACTCCAAGATCAACTATGGAACAACTCCGTGAGGAAATGGATGAGATGAAGGAACAAATGGGTCATCTTATGTTGGAGATGCAAGACTTGATCCATAATCAGGGTGCCCTAAAAGAGGAAAACAGTCAGTTGAAGACTCAAGTGAGCCTGGTTATGGAAGTTCTGAAAACGGTACTAAGAAAGGAAGGTGATGTTGTCCCTGCTGCTGCAACAGATATTGTTGACTCCTTCTCTTCAATGGGATCTTTTTCCACTCATGGGATGCCTCAGAGGGATCTCCCTCAACTTCAAGTGTCGTTACCTCCACGTCAATCTGTTCATGTCCCTAGAATGAATCAAGGAGGCCGAATGTGTGGGCAAAAACCTAAGATGCCTCAGAGGGTTCTTGATCCGATCCCCATGCCTTATGCTCAGTTACTTCCCCATTTGCTGGAACTTCGGTTGGTTGAGCTACGCGATTTATCCATGCATGAAAAGCTTCCCCCCCAATTTTGATGCCAATGCTCAACGCGAGTTCCATTCTGGGGCACCTGGCCATGATATTGAGAATTGTAGGGCGCTGAAGCATCAAATTCAAGATCTCATTGACTCAAAAGTGATTTTGATCACCTCTGAGGGCATGAGTGTTCAAGGAAATAGGGTTCCATCTGTGGTGGAAGAAAAGGCTGATTCATACTTCTATGTCGGATCTACTTCAAATCAGAAGCACAATGCACCGTCTTGGATTTCGGATCTTCCACTTTATCAGTCTTTGATTGTTTCCCAGCCAAATCAAAAAGGGAAGACACCTGAACAAATTGGATATTTGAATCATCACAAGCAACAGGGTCCACAAATGCCGAGGAGACCACCAAGAAGAATTGACCCAATTCCTATGACCTATAGTCGACTACTTTCTCATTTACTCAAGGATTCTTTGGTCCAACTAAGGGAGTTTAAGCCCCCTCCAACACCGATTCCTCAAGGATATGACTTAAATGCAAGGTGTGAGTACCATTCTGGGACATCTGGACATTCAATTGAGGATTGTAATATTTTGAAACACAAAGTCCAAGATCTCATTGACTCCAAAGCAATATCATTCACTCCAAATGGCCTGCACATAAATTGAGGAGTCACGAATGTCCGTATTCCATAAAGCATCTCCAAAGAACAATAAGCCCAGACGGAGTCAAGCCTCCTCAACATTGGCAATCATCATTTCATTTCTGTATTCTCATTTCAGTATTTTCTTGTTTTGTCGAAGGCTACTTCCTTGTTTGAACTGGTTGGTATGATAATAATGAAAACACCACAAATTCTCGAGCAACTTTGTCAGAATCTTTTTCAAAAAGTAATCAAGAATGTTTTGTAGAAGCATCTCCCATTCTCAAGGTTCTTGTGCTCAGTTGTATCCGTGGAGGTTGGTGTTTCAGTTGGTGTTTGAGCTCTCCTTGCAACAAGTAGCTTCTCTAAGTTTGGTGACCACGCAAGGTTCCTCCATGTTTGATGGCAAATACTTCTTCAACATCTATGCTTGGGGCTCCCGATTGAGGGATAAGCAAGACGTACTCTTATCTTGAGCATTGCATCATTCGCATTTCTCGAATCCCTAAAGTAAGGCAAAATTTTACAACTCTTAGGCAACTTCATTGGAATTTTCTTTCGAGAAGTAATGATAAGTGACTACCATGCCGGAGCACAAAGCCATTCAACTGAGGATTGTGTGTCGTTCACTCCAAGAGGTTCATGCATAAATTGAAGTCCCTATGAGGCCTTAAAACTACAAGAAGTATTCAAGAGCAATAAGTCCAGACAGAGTCAAGTCTCCTAAACAATGACATTCATTTAGTTTCTTTACTGCATTCTCATCTGTAATTTTTTCTTGTTTGTCTAAGCATTGATAGCATGTAAAAACTTGTTAATTTCTGAATGAAAATAAAAATACACTGTTTATGTTTGTCTTGAAGTAATCCATTCGTTATCACTCATAAAATGTTTTTAGCGTTACGATACCAACTTTACTAATCGCTTGCTTAGGCAAAAAGCTGAGGGAGAATGATGAAAAATAAAAATGCAAAATCTCTAATCATGTGTTTTCGAATAAGAACCCTACTGAGGATGTACAGGCATTATTTCAAATCCCCAAACACCGGAGATATAAGGGAGATAGACCCTCGTCAACCCCTTTGAGCCTTGAAGTAGGAGTTTCTTTTCTAATCACAAAAACCCTTATCTTAACCTTGAGGCAGGGTAGTGTTCATTTAACTTGATCGAGTGTTCAAAACCCACCAAAAGGGATGCATCTAAGGATACAACAATGGTTATCCTCCAAAAGGTTGAGGAATGTCAAAACCGCAATGATTATCCTTATTCCATCAAGAGATCAAGAGATGACGATGCCACAATGGTAATCCTTCATCAAATCAAAGGAGTGAGGCGGTCGCAATCACCTCCAACGAATCAAAGATAATGCGAGGTCACACTGTAACACCCGGAATTTAATTATTTATTTAATTAAATTGTATAAGGAAATTATTTGTTGGAATTAGTCGAAGTTAGAATTATTGACATTATTATAAGAGGCGTAATTGGAATTATACGTTGTGTTGGGCGGATAAATTAATGATCGAGAAATTAGTCGGTTTAATCGGAGAATAATATTAGAGATAATATTACTATAATGGACTATTATTAATTTAAGTTGATTTAAGCAGTAGAGAATGATATTGAATATGTTGAGTTGGTGGTTCGGACGATTTATTTTATAGTCGGTAGTTAGTCAATTTGGTGGAGAGAAATAATAATAGAATTAATATTATGGATTATGAGAGTGTTTTATTTAAGTGGGCTTAGACGTTGCGTTGGTGATAGTAATCATGGGGGTGTTAATTAGTAAGCCCAAATGAAGATTATAATTATAATAATAATTATAATAAAATAAAAGAAATAAGAAGAGAAGTTAGGTCTCAGTAGATGTGGAGAAAGAAGAAAAGTTGGGGAAAGAGGAGAGGTGCAGAAGAGAGCCATGGCGGAAGAGAAAAGCTAGAGGAAGTCCAATTTTCGCAGCAAGTTTCTGCAGTGAGACACCTTAGTAAAACAGACGTTTCTCCCAATCCAACCGTTGGATCGTCGCGGTTCTTGGACACAACGTTCCAGACTCGTAGAGGTAACTTCTGACCGGAGCGATTTTCGTTTTGATGATTTTAAGTTTGTCTGACAAAGCGATTTCCGAACAGGTTTTTGGTGCGTCTCTGCACGTTGTTAGAAAAGATTTTCGGAGAAAAGTTGGAAGCGGCGGCATAAGCTATGGCAACCGGGAGAGTAGAGCAATCTCATATCCAATGTAAGGGTGGGGTTCTAGCTCTATAAACGGGATTATGATGAATGATATGTGGGGGTTATGGTTGTATGATTGCCTCTGTTTTGTGTGTTGTGATTGTATTGTTGAATGTTGAAATTGATTGATGTCTGTGAAATAAGGTTATAAAAGTCCAATCAATGGTTGTGGGAAATTAACCTAGGGTTTATAATTATTATTATTGAGGAATTAGTTGTAGAAAATTGATAGATGTTGGTGGAGTATAACTATAATATTGCTATGTTTCTGTGATGGTCGAAATTGAATTGTACTGGAATCGAAGGAAGAAAATTGAGTTTTAATTTTGTTGGAAGATGCTGTCAGCGCAGGTAAGCGCCAAGGTTTGGACGCGGCGCGAACTGAAGGTTTATGTGGTGTTCGCGACGCAAAGAGAGGTTCGCGGTGCGTGCTATACGAGTTTTAGAAATATGTTTTGATTTCTGGCTGTTGATGTTTTATGTTGGTTGTTAGGATCAAGCCTTAGTAGGATTAACTTGAGAAGAATTATAATTATTATTAGTGAAGAAATTGGTTTAAATTAATTAGAATATTATACCGTTGGAATTGATTAATTTAATTAGTAGAAACTATAGTGATGATTCTTAGTGATGAGATATGTAGTTAATGGATTAAGTTGTATAAAGATGGAATTGGCGTGAAGAAGAAATAGCAGTAGTAATAACGATGATATATGTAGCAGGCTGAATTAGTAGCATAATTGGATTTAATAATAGAATTAACGAATAGTAGAATTGAAGAATTAGTGCCTAGATGTTTAGGGGTTGTTTTGTAATGATTAAGTTGATGCAATTGATGCATGTTTAAGTTGTTGTTTTCGTTTTTGTTGTTCTGGTTGTTGTTGTTGATACGTTGATTAAGTTGCAGGTCTTATGACCAATGTTGTTTAAGTTATTGATGATGCGTTGATTAAGTTGCAGGTCTTATGACCAAGGTTGATTAAGTTGTTTGCGGTTGTTGCATTGTTGTGTTGTGACGTTGTGGTTGTTGTTGCATGCATACATTTGCATTGTTTAAGTTGGCCTTGATGGCACCACGTTGAAAAGTTGAAGGCTTATGCCTTGGCCTTAATGGCACCACGTTGAAGGCTTACGCCTTGTTGAAATGCCTCGATAACCTGGCATATGTTTAAGTTGGGAGTTTTACTCCAAATGGTACCACATGCATTTGCACAGTTGAGTCGCATTTGAAGTTGTTGTTGTTGTTTCGTTGTTGTTGTTATTACGTTGTTGTTGTTGATATAAGTTGTCGTTATTGTAAGTTGTTGTTGTTATAAGTGGTTGTTGTTATTAAGTTATGATGATTTAAATTGTGAAATAATTATTATAACTATTGTTATAGTTGTTGTTGCTAATGGTTGTTACTAATTGTTGTTATACTTGTAACTGAATATTGTTATCATAATTGTTGTTGGTAAATAATTATTATAACCGTTGTTACTATTTGTTATTATAACTGTTGTTTGAATAAGTATGAAGTGGTGATATTGTATGATCTAATCTTAATATATTATTTATCATACGCTTGCTTATATTGTTGGATATCTCACCCCTTCTGTAATGATGTTACCTATTATGGGTAATTGAGCAGGTACTCAAGAATAGCTGTGGAAGTGAAGTAACTTTATGAAGTCTTTAGTTACTGTTAGTTCGAGTTGGTCTTGCTCTGATACGTAGCACTCGGGGGATGAACGATTGTCTTTTTATTGTTGTTATAACGTTAACTTTTAAGTGGAATTTATGAAGTAATATGATGTTGGTGAAGTTGTTTTAGTTTAATAAAAATATTATGCGAAGTGAAGTTGAATAATTGATATTATTATTATTAATAAAAGTTGTTTTATTTTTTAAAAGAGTAAACAGGTTTTATCGGTTCATCCGAGTTATGTGCTATGTATCTAAGATATATGTGATTAAGTTGTTTGTTGTTTTACGTTGAATGTGACATCCTGTTTTATGTTTGAAAATTTCCGCACTCTGATTTTATTAAATATTCGTCGGGTAGATTTGGGGTGTTACACACACGACTTGTTCGAAAAAATATACATAGCAAAAAAAGAAATGGCAAAAAAAGATATAAGAAGAAAAGGATGAAAAGAAAAATGGCAAAAAAAAGCATAAAAAAGAAAGACTATGAAATTGCCAAGCAAGAACAAAGTCGTGTGACAATGAATCAGAAGAATAAAAGGTGAGCGACCGCCATGTCCAAAGAACCTCATTGATTCCTCAACCATTTCAAATTCCTTGTGAGGGATGAACACTCGTGTCGAGTTAACTGGACATAGGAATGGAGAACATCACGAAGGGGGTGGGTACGAATACTTTTGAGCCTAAAAATCCTTTGTTTTCTGAAAACCGTGAACCCGGCCAAGTTACAACCCTTAAAAGTCCTAATTGAAGTAGGGTTTATTTTGAAAGCACACTCCGATGAGATGGCGTGTAACTGACTCCTAATGAAGCGAGACTCAGATCCATGTTGGTATCGTACGTTTGCTTTATCTTCCATATGCAAAAATCGAGGTTGTGTCAACTAGTGATTCGGTCACAAGAGGTCGCAACCTCATTTCACAAAAAAGTTTTACAACTTCAAGACTAACACAGACTTTGCATTAGAATTATCATTCTCATAATTAACATTCTTTTGCATACAAAACATCTGCTTAAACATCAAAAAAATTTCAGGATGAGAATCAGTGAGTAACTTGATCATGTCAAAGTACAAGAGACTTGAGAACTCCGAGGAGGAAAAGCTAATCATCTCAAATGTTGACCATCAAGAGGAAAAATATCCAAAGAAATCCGTTGGGCATGAACAATTGATGCGTTCTTTGATTACTCTGGGGGAAGAGTTTGAAGACTCCGTTGAGCGTGGTAAAGTTGTTTCCATGTTTGTTTGACTTCAAAACAAAGAAATCTTGAGGATTCTAGTAAGATGTACCTAATCAGAGGCAATTACATCGAGGTTTGACCTCTCAAATTCAGCATATCTGGGGCAATCTCTTGAGTTCCATCAATCTGGGGCAATTAAGTGGAGGATCCTCTCTCAAGTTCAGTCAATCTGGGGCAGTTACGTCGAGATTCGACAAATCTCTTCAAGGATCCGTTGATATGGACGGGCTACTTCAAACGCTTGAACATATTGGGGCAAATTATCTCGAGTATTTGTGATGCCAAAATCATCTGAGGGGAATTCCTCCGTAGGTCACGAAGCTTGGGGCACAATCTTTTGAGTTATCTTGTCTCTCCCCGACCATAGGATTCTTCTTGCAAACTTATTCTCCCCCCAAGCACAGGAGTTTATTTCTCCTGAGAGTTTGTTCCATCCCTCAAGCATAGGAGTTTATTTCTCCTGGGAGCTGTTCTACTTCCCTAATCAAGGCTCCTTACCTGGATTTCTCATCCCCGACATGGTGATCGAGAGAATCTCCTCAAGCTGAAAATCCCCCAAGTAGTGGCACATGGTGAGAAGTCAGAAGTTATTTTACACTCTACAAGCCAACAACCTGAAGGGAAATCTTCCAAGTCAAAGTCCAATATCTATTGGCATCTGTACATAATTCTTAACACTAAAGGGATTCTCCCTAGTGTTTACCTCATTAATGCCTTTATTTGGCACTCTGCATATAGCGTTCACTGCATATAACATTGCATCCTCAAAAGCGTAGCATATCCATCAAAATGGAGCATTACGCCATAGAAAAATTCAAACATGCATATAAAGCATAAACCAGATAATACAAATCAGCACTCAATCAAGACGACGATACTTCCCCATATAAAATATTGTCCTTACAAACTCCGATTGATATCTGTTGATACATTACAAATCTCCTCAAGCCACGGTGCCGATACCTGGTATCCTTAATCCCCAAAAGAAGTCTCATTTTCTCTCTCCAACATGGATCCGATGCAATGTCTTTCTTCGTCAGAATCGTTGTCTCCGAGGTTATTTCCCGTATGCTGCGTGCAGATTAGAGCGTGAGTGAGGGTGGGCATTCAACCCATCTCACTTTTCAATCATTTGAATAACCATACTTGGTGTCTGGCAATTCGAACGATTGCCGCTCTTGAAGAGTTACACCCCGCCTTTTGGCCTGAGGGATTAATGTAATTCTTATGCTTCGCAAGCATCAATATCTCCGTAATTCCCGGTGGTTACTATCATCTTCTTGTCGAGTCTAGTCGTCACTAGTCTTATCGTGGTTATTTCCCGCGTGCTGCGTGCAAATTAGAGTGCGAATGAGGGTGGGCATTCAACCCATCTCATTTTTCAATCGTTTGAATAACCATACTTGGTGTGTGGCAATTCGAACGATTGCCGCTCTTGAAGAGTTACACCCCGCCTTTGGCCTGAGGGATTAATGTAATTCTTATGCTTCGCAAGCATCAACATCTTCGTGATTCTTCAATGTTTACCGATGTCTTTTGATCGAGTCTAGTCGTTACTAGTCTCCGTGGTCCCTTCCCCCGTATGGGAAAACTTTTCAGGTCCAACCCCCGTGTTGTGAATCCTTTGCCTCCCAACCTGGCAAACCCTTTCAAAGCCCAGTTTCCAACCTGGCAAACCCTTTCAAAGCCTAGTTTCCAACCTGGCAAACCCTTTCAAAGCCCAGTTTCCAACCTGGCAAACCATTTCAAAACCAATTTCCTTCTCCAACCTCATTGTTGATGTTTATCCTTCTTCAATTCTTGCGAGTCGTGAGTTCGTTATTCTCACCCTGATGTTGAGTCATAGATCGCACGAGATCTTTTCCTTTCAGTCCTGAAGACCGTACGAGGTCTTCTCCCGATGTTGAGTCGTAGATCGCACAAGATCTTTTCCTTTCTGTCCTGAAGATCGTACGAGATCCTCTTCTGTTGTCGAGTCGATGTTGAGTCATAGATCGTACGAGATCTCTTTCCTTTCAGTCTTGAAGATCGTACGAGATCTTCTCCCGATGTTGAGTCATAGATCGCACGAGATCTTTTTCCTTTCAGTCTTGAAGATCGTACGAGATCTTCTCCCGATGTTGAGTCATAGATCGTACGAGATCTCTTTCCTTTTAGTCTTGAAGATCGTACGAGATCTTCTCCCGATGTCGAGTCATAGATCGTACGAGATCTCTTTCCTTTCTGTCTTGAAGATCGTACGAGATCTTCTCCCGATGTTGAGTCATAGATCGCACGAGATCTTTTTCCTTTCAGTCTTGAAGATCGTACGAGGTCTTCTCCCGATGTTGAGTCGAAGATCGCACGAGATCTTTTCCTTTCAGTCATTGTTTCATACAACCATTCTCTTTGAGAACCTGTATTGGCACCTTGGCTATGTTACGTACTACCACCATTCAAATACATTACTCACCGTAAACTTTTCCACCAGAAAAAAGAAAAACATTTCTCTTTCCCCAGCAGATATCAAAACAAAAAAAAAGCATTAACTCACACACTAAGAAGTAAGGACAACAATCACACCAACTTCTCTTTAGGACAAATTTCTGGTACTTGGATATTTAATCTTCTTCTACCTCGAATGTTCGAAAGGCTAGTGCCAATCTCACCTTCAGGTTTAAGACGATTAAATAGGGGCAGCTGTCATACCCCAAATTTGTCCTACCCCTTTTAATTTTATCAGGCTTATGGCTTTTAAATCATGTGCATACATTCTCACCACCTATTCATGTTAGGTAAAATCATTCATTCATCTGCATCATATGTGACTTTATCAGGACAAGGGTCGAGTGACACGCGTTGTATTCTTATGGTTTCATTTGATCGAATGTTGCCCTTCGACATTACTTATGTAGCAAGCTATCTTGGCCCTATTGATATTTGTTTAGGTTTCTCAAGAAAAGAAGCTTTAGAAGAAAGGCATGTTGGAGAATGATTGAAATTGAAAGTATTCACTTGAGTTGACTCTTGGTTGACTAAGTCACATTGACTTCTTCCTTAGTATTTGACCATGACCACATTTTAAAAGCATTTTGGATGCAAGGGTTATTTGGTTCCATCATTCAGGAAAAGAGGATTCAAATCTAGCAAAAAGTAAAATCATTCATTTCCAATCATTTGAAATATAAAGGTCAAATTCAGGATCAGCCACTACAAGCTATTTAAAGAGGGATCCTACATTTTCATTACACTCCAAGTCAAAGACACATGCATCATTGCCATTACATGAAACTTGCAGCAAAACCCTAATGTCTAAAAAAGAGAAGAAACAATGTCCTAAACTTCGTGCCTTCTCCATCTTCAAAGTCTTCATGATCAATCTTCATCTTTAATCTGTGTTTCTAAACTCTTTGACTAAACAGCAATGTTTGCAACATACCTGCATACCAATTACCAAACCATGAGAACTAATGCATGTTTCCGCTTCAAGTTTAAAAACCCAACAGTCCATACATTTTCACACACAATTCCAAACTTGCTGCACATTACCAAAACCAGAAGAAAAAAGCCTTATACAAAAGACTTACATAACCCAATTCAACACATTCAACAAACACATAACATCCTATGTACATCACACATAAATCAAATTTAAATTGTAACAGCTCTACATCAAAAAAGGCCAAAACAGATCCACCACTTGCTAACTGAACCAGTTCTAACAATTCAAAACAATCCATACAAATAGGAAAAAGTTCACATAACGCCCTGCATCAATTCAGTACAAAAAAGGAGAGAAAAATCAGAGACTCAAGCTTATTTCTATCAGTGGTTACGTGATTAACATGTTCGCATTCTAACAAAAACTAGCTCTCACATAACCCACACATATTAATTCAAAGCAAACCATGTAGCAGACCTGCAGGGGAAAGAAGGAAATGGGTGAGTTTCAGGTTCACAACATGTGGGAACCAAAGCCTTTTGCCATGCTATTCCATCTCACACTCAAGTTTTCTTCGCAACCGGTTCGTTCATATTCATCAGCATAACACACCTTCGCCCAATCTTCAACCTGCAATCGGATCCATGTCCTTCATTCAGCCGCGCATCACCGATCAACATCGGCCAGTCATATGCTTGTGGACTCAACCACTTTCTTCATCAAATTCTGCAGCAAAACAATGACAAACCAAAGAAAACCCCAAAATATCAGAGTCATAACAATTGAAAATTGAAAGAGGAAAACTGGACATAAACAATACATATATATATATATATATACTGCAATCCAAGAAGAATAACATCAAGCTCACTAATAACCATTAACCTGTAAGAGAGAACGGCGTCAGCACGCAAAACGTACGTCACAAAGCTTCAGTCATATATCCAAGTGAGAAACAGGCAGTAGAAAAATTCAAAGCAGGGCAACATCATTGCAAGTTCAATACAGTTCAGGCCATTTAATTGAGCTAGCAGGACTTTACTTCACAACAGCATAACAGAAAAAACATAACCTCCACCAACAACATCTTCACCCGCTTCTCACTCTTCAAATTTCGAACCCTTCAACAGCCAAATTTTCTCAGTTAGGTAACCTTTCCCAAACCTGTAACTAACTTCCCTTCCTATAACTAACTCCATTCTGTTATAACCAACTCTCCCTAGTGTAATAGACTCAAAAGCTAAAAAACTTTCAGTTACAAACCCAACTGTCAATAACAGAATCCTAACAGCTTTCAACTAACTTCTAACAACCTCTATAACAGAACCCCCAATTCATAACCGAAAATCATCATCCAAGGGCTCTAATCTCTCTCCCTCTAACTGATTTCACAAACAACTCATCTATATAACAGAACCTCCCACCATTTTGTTCTCCTCTCCACGCCATTTTTACCTTCCTTCTCCATCCCTCACTTCTCAATTCTCTCTCAACCTTCTCTGCAACTCTCCAACCTTCATCTTCTATCTCCCTCCATCCTCTCCGAACCCCAACCTCCCTCTGAACACGCACACACCATTTCTCTTCTACTCCATTCATCTTCACCTTCTCCCTCAGTTCACTCTGCACTTCTCTCACTCACCCTCACCACTATACGCTCCCACCATTGTTGTTAGAGTCTCAACCTCTGAGATTCTAACAACAGAGCTAAACTCCACTCAATCCTCTCTCAACTCATCCTCACAACGCAACGACCGCACAAGAACTTCAACAACACACTCAACGAAAAAATCAAAGAAAATTAGAAGAAGAAAGAACCGAGGAATCAGAAGAGTGAAGACAAATGTTCTACCTGAATCATCATCGTATCCTTCGTTCTCGCGTGCGTCAACTCCGACTGAAAGCTTTCGTTTCGTGAAGACTCCGATTTCTATCTTGCGTCAACTCCGACTGGAAGCTCTTCTGGAATTATCTAATCTTTCTCCTTCTTCGATTCCAGGTTCAATTTAGATTTGGTTTGGATTTTGAATTGTCGTAGAGTATTGTAAGTTAGAGTAGGGGGACGAACGAGATGAGAGGTGACGGCGGCCGGACTGTGCTGTGTGTTCGATCGGAGAAGAAGAGTTCTCCGTCGCACCGTCGCCGCTCTCGTGTGAAGATGAGAGTCTGAGAGAAGAGATCCAATAGCCACAATTGAACGCTAACCCTAATTCCCTTGTCATGTTAATCTCCTTTTTTTATTTTTATTAAAATCTAATTGAAAAAATTGGGATAAGAATCTGATGGAACATTGGGCCGAACGAATTGCTAGATCCACCTCACTGAGCCCGTCATACCATGTTTTTTTGCCACGAAAATCTGATTTACCAAGAAAGATATTCTACTGGGCCAGTCCCCTCTAGGCCCGTTGCCAGCCATTTTTGGCATGTGAAGACTGTAACAAAAAACGCCCTTGGGCCTTCCTGTTTGGGCCCTATGCCCATCTGCTAATCACCACCGTTTCTAATTTCACACCCCCTGGATCCATATTATTTTCATGCTAGACTTTAGGTTTTTTAATTAGTTTTTACTACATTTTTTTTAGATAATAAAAGAGACAATAAAATCATGTTTTTTCTAGGTAGATTTAGGTGATTTTAGGATTAATTTTAGTCTTGGAATTTTCTCATAAAAATAGTTGATTTTTAGGCTAATTTTGGCATTTAATTTCCTTCATAAAAAACTCATAAAAATAGTAGTATTTTTAGTTTAATTTTGCACTAATGCTTGATTTGTTTTGTATCATTTTCATGTTATTTTTGTATGATGCTTGTGTGATTTCATTGCTTGTATTTTTGGCCTTATTTTAGGCCTATTTCGTTTGTACCATTTTTAGACTCCTTTTGTACATAGATAGGAATTAGAACAACTTAGATTAGAATTTAGGATTAGTTCCCTATTTCATTCTTTTTCTTTTCAACTTTTAAAATACTTAATAAAATACCGACAAGGATCATACCGTTACTATATTTCATAGTAGGAAAGAAATGATTGGGGCGTAGGCCCCGATGTATGTTCTTTTCTACTTAGCGGAGAAGAAATGATTGAGGTGTGAAGCCTCGGTGTATTTCTTAACCGTTATTTAGAGAAACGATTGTGGCGTAGGCCTCGATGTGCATTCTCTAAATATTCATAAAAAACTTCTTTTTGTATCTCTTTTATTTAGCGGAAAAGAAATGATTGAGGTGTGAGGCCTCGATGTATTTCTTAACCGTTATTTAGAGAAACGATTGTGGCGTAGGCCTCGATGTGCGTTCTCTAAATATGCAAAACAAAACTCTTTTTGGTATGATCTAAGTCACAAATTAAATCCCCTTAAAAAACACCAACCAAAAACACATAAAACACTAATAAATGGTCAGATTTAAAACAAAGTAAGGAAGTGATGCGAAGCCTTGTAGTAGGTCTTCGTCATCATGGAATTACCCTAAAAGACACAAACCAATCATTTCTTTTTCTTTTGCCTCGTTGGCACCTAAGGGCACTGTTATTTCCGCTCGAACGCATCGTAGGCGATCCCTTATGCAAGAGCGCGAACGTTAACTCCGCCCAACTAAAAAACACAAAAAACAAATAGAAAATCGTGAGCCGAGCTACGGTAGTTCTGATTCCTGAAAAGGATACGTAGGCAGTGGGGTAGGGCCTGTGCGAGTACAATTCTTCTTTTCCCTACATTTTGCATTCATTTCGCATTTAGACATAGACATAGTTTTACACCCTTTAGATAGAAACAAACATAGGTGGATACCATCGAGTACGATGGGCGCGAGGGGTGCTAGTACCTTCCCCTTGCGTAACCGACTCCCGTTCCTGGATTCTCTGGTCGCAAGACCCTGTTCCTTCCTTTGTTAGGTTATCTGATATTCCTTTCCCTTATGGGATAAATATATTAGTGGCGACTCTATTCATTTTTCGCGAGCGTGCGACACCTACGCCTACGTTGAACTACTACCTTTGCGGCTGGATCAATGGAGAGGTGGTGACAGGCGACCTCGGGGTCGAGTCCGGCCATCTCAGCTGCGCTCCATGCGAACAGGTCAGCGTTGGCTCGAAGGCAAGCCACGAGTTGCTTCCTCGGCAGATCCGGGATGTCCTTGCCAATCTTCACTGCCTTGTCAGGGTTATCGCCCAGTGGGACGAGCTCAAAGTCGCCGTTTGGAATTGGTCGGACTGGGTGGGCTATCCTCGGTTGCGATTCTTCGCCGTTCTTTAGTTCTTCTTTTGTAAAGCGGGCGTCGAGGTCGACTGAATTGACATTGGTCGGTTGCTGAAGGTCTTCCCGAGCTGGCTTGTCTTCTGCTCTTGGCTTCTTGTTGGCGCTAGAAGGAGGGGTGATCAATTGTAATCCCTTCATCGATGCATCGAATATCCTCCTGGCTGCTTCGATGTCGGCGCTGATGGTGGCCACTCGTCCCCTTTTTGTGTAGAACTTCATCTTGAGGTGCACGGTCGAGGGGACGGTCGTCAGTTCGGCTAGAGTGGGCCGTCCGATGATGCAGTTGTAGAGAGTCTTGCAATCGATCACCAGGAATCATGTTTTGACTTGTCTGGAAGCTTCTCCTTCCCCGAAAGTGACGATCAGATCGACGTAACCCCAGAGTTTGGTGGTGGACCCGTTGAAGTCTTGGAGGTCGGAACCTACATATGGAGTGAGGTGGGAGTCGTCCAGCTTGAGGGTTTTGAAAATATGGGAGTACATGATGTCGATTGAGCTTCCCTCGTCGATCAGGATGCGACGGACGTCAAAGTTAGCCATCCTTGCTCGAACGAGCAGGGGGATCGTGGCGTTTGGGGCTCTGCCGGGGAGCTCTTCGAGGTAGAAGGTTATCGGATCTGATTTTCCCTTGAACTTCTGGAGGGTTGGCCCGAGATCTGAATTGGCGCTGATCAACTTGTCAAACTTTCTCTTTACTGATCTGATCGTGAGAGAGCCTGGATCCCCGCCGTTGGAGATGACCATGGCGGTCGGGAATCCTTCCCATGGGCTCAGAGCGGAGGTCTCTTCGACCGAGGGTATGAAGTCTTCTGGTCGGGTGATGGACAGGGCAACCTGCAGTGGTCTGTCGTTGGGTGAATTGTCCCCGTTAGACTTCCTTGGACCTTCTTTCCTGGAGGATTCTCCCTTCTTCGTATACTTAGAAAGGCGACCTTCCTTAATCAGAGTCTCGATGGCATCTTTGAGGTGGATGCATTCGTCGGTCAGGTGCCCGTGGCTCTTGTGATACTTGCAGTATTTGGACTTGTCAGTCCCTGGCCTAGTGGGATTTGGCCTCGGGGGCTTGACGTTGGAGTTTTTAAACTCGGTGCTCTTGCATTCGGCCAGAATTTGTTTGCATGAAACGTTTAGGGGGGTGTAGTCACTGAAACGACCAGCTGGTCCTCTGTGTTCCTTCGTGTCGTGGGGCCTGTCATCTTTTCTTTTTTCGTGGCCTCGGCGCGAAAGAGAATAGTCTTGGCTCGAGCTGCGGGCAATGTCATTGCCTCTTGAGGCTTTCTTCACAGCCGCTTCGCCTTCCTCGAAAGCAATATAAGCTTGGGCTTTGAGGAGGAGGGCGTCCATGGTGCGTCCTTCTCAATTTTGATAGCCTTCTTGAAGTCGCTCCCGGGGAGGAGCCCTTGTTCGAGGAGGTATCTCTTCATATGGTCGATTGTTTGCACCTGGACGCCCTCTTTGTTGAACCTGTCGAGATATTCCCGGAGAGGTTCGTCGGTACCCTGGATCACAGCTTCGAGGGTCGCTTCGAATTCCGGTTGTCGGCGAGAGGCCATGAAGTGGTTGGAGAAGAGCTTCTTGAGTTCTGCCCAGGAGTGGGTGGAGTTGGGAGGAAGGTTCCTGTACCAGGTCATCGCTCCCTTTCTGAGTGTGGTCGGGAAGATCCGACATTTGATGGATCCTCGGACCACGTGGTAATCCATGACGGCTTCGGTGCTCTGAATATGATCGTCAGGGTCTGTGGTCCCATCGTAGAGGTCCAGGGTCGGGGGTTTCTCCATTCCCCGGGGCAGGCGGGCTCGTCGGGTTTCCTCTGATAGAGGGCTGCGGAAGTCTTCCTCGTCGCTTGGTCCCGGGGAAGATGAATGCCTTCCGCGGTTGCTGTGTTTTCGCCGAGATTTTGCTTGTGGTTTCCCAGAAGCCTTGCGATTATCCTCGGGAGGGGAACGTTCGCGGCCTTTCACCACGGTCTTGGCGGGTCCTCGACGATCTTGTTCGGGGGAGAGGCTTCCAGTTTCCACCACCTCAGGTTTATGGTTCTTTGTGCTCTTTCGCCGAGGGGAGCGGGAGTAGGATCTTCGGCGGCGGTACCTCTTGGGCGGAGAGCGCGAGGACGAGGGTGAACATCGGCGATATCTCCTCGGTGGGGAGCAAGAGGGCGAAGAGGAACGCGATCGGTAATGTCTCCGCGGGGGAGATCGGGGACGTCGCTTCCTTTCCAGCCTGTCGATTCGTTCACTTTGTTGCTGGATGAGGCGATTGGTCTTCTTGAGGGCCGCGAGCAAGAGGACGGTTGTGGGGTTGGCATCCTCGGGGATGTCGAATTGCTCATGGTTGTCCTCGTACTGGGTCTCTTGCCTCTGAGAAGCATGAGTGGAGGAGGAGGCGGGTTGCCCGTCTCTAGAGTCAGCTTCAATGTTCTGGATTTGAGCTTGCTCGTTCCCATTGTTTTGGTCTTGAGCTTGCTCGTTCCTAGTGGGTTGGGAGGTTACGTGACCTGGTCTCCCTTGCCCGTCACCATGGGGTTGGTGTCCTTCCCGTCGGTGTCGATTATGCCCGTCAGCTGTGGCAGCGTGAATGAGGGGATCGAGCTGGAAGGGGTCAGGACCTCCCCGATTTTTGTTGTTGTTGTCGGCCATGATAATCGCAAGATGGATTTGCTTTGATCTTTGTTTGTTAAAGAAGGGGAAGCTTGTTTCCCACAGACGGCGCCACTGATCGTACCTAATTAGAAGGATCGTCAAGGCCTGCTCGGAGTTGGATCTTTGAGAAGTGAAGGGGGTGTACCGGCAAGGTACTCCGATGCCAAAGTAAGAAGACGAGCAAAGGAGTGCAAGTACGAGCTAAAGGTTTGAAGAGATTGAATACCTGACCCTCTAGTGAAATAGGGTATTTATAGCCCCCAGCGCTGGGCCATGATCTCGCTATTGGGCTGGATTTCCAGGCCCAACTAGGAGACTGCTAGGTTTCCTAGGCGGAAATATCGGAGATGCGTGAGTGCTCTCCGTCCTGGTCAACCACTCCGAAGTTTCAGGGAGACGCGGTCTTTTAGGGACTACGTGGATTCCGCATGATTCAGGGGGTTGGTGTGTGTCATACCCCAATTTTTGACCTAAGATACCACCTCATATCATAGCATATGCATCATTTGCATCTCTAACAAATTGCATAGCTTGTGTTTGCTACTTGTGACTCAGCAGGGTTTAATCAAGAAATCACTCATCAGTACAAGTAACAATCAACTAGGGTTTTGTTTTCCCTTCATCTCAAAAGAACCATCTTCACCAACAATCAACATCTGGTCCTCAAAGATTCATTTCAACAAGCTCAGAGGCTTTGAATCAACCAGATTAGGGTTTTGACTGAAGATAGCACACCCCTGACTTTTGCTCAGGATTTGACCTAATAACTTGGGACATGACCTCAAGACCCCAAGTGCATTATTTTGTCCTAATCTATTGACTCAAGACATCTCCTACACAAGGATTGATCAACAGTAAAATTTCAAATCATCAGAATAGGGTTTTGAACTATCAGGGACTGAAATCAGGGATCACATTTGGGAAACCCTAAAAATCCCCAGGAAGTCAATCAAAGGTTTCAATCATCTTCAAATAATCCCTATGACAATATCAAATGGAAATTTCATCAAAGTTGCAAAGAAAATATCATGTTTAGTCCATTGTTGGAAAATTATTTCAAAAATGATTCAAGATCATGGATTCAAGGATTTTAATTCAAGATCATTTCAAATTCATGGTGCAAGAATATATTTCAAGACTTGAAATTCAAAAGTTCACTACTTCAAGGATATTCCATCATTTCCTTTTGAAAAAGGATCATTCGAATTTTCAACATTTCAGAAGGAATTCAAATTCAATTCAAGATCATTCAAGAATAATTCAAAGCTTCATGCTTGAATAACAATTTCATTCAAGTTCTAAAAGAAATTCAAGCATTTACAAATGATGTTTCTTTACATGGAACAAATGAAGGGACTTTATTTAAAATTCAAGAATTACATCATTTCAAAGTTCCATTCATACAAAGTTGGAATTACAAGGAAAAGAGAAATAAAACTTCAAAGACTTTCTTGAATTCTCCAATCTTCAAAGTCTTCATTCTTCAAATTCAATTTTCTTCATGCTTTCCTCAAGAGTGATCATGCAACATGAAAAAAGAAACAAAAAGGGGTGAGATTAGCAAAAATCCAACAAAAGAAATAATTAAAAAAAAAAGAAATAATTCAAGACAAAAGGAATCAAAGATATTTCATGTCCACTTGCAAGAGAAATATCTCATAAAGAATATTCTTATTCTTTTTCTATTCCTTGCAATGATTATATCTTGCCAATCAAGTTTACCAAATGCCAAACACATCCTTAACTTTTCCTATAAATAGAAGGCCTCACTTCATTGCAAATCACACCAAAGCTACTATACTACTAGCTTTCTCATTTCTCTCTTTTCTCTCATAGTTTTCAAGTTTCTTGGCAAGAAGAAGCAATTCTTCAAACCAAAGAAAACCACTTGAGAAGTGAGAATTCCTAGTTACAAAGTTCCATGGTTTGAAGAGAGTGAAGAAGAAATTCTTCATACCTTGGTGGAGAGTTCCAACTTGAAGTCCATCTTCAAGTCTTGAAGCAAGTTCAAAGAGAGGTGTTATGGCATCACCTTCATCAAAAGCCTACAACAAGAAGCAAAGCTGTTAAGCAAAGTTGTTAGAAGAAATCAATTGGCAGCAAGCAGTAGCGGTTAAAGTCATACCTCAGCAATAAATCCGGCGAAAATCTCCTCGCCGTAGGTAAGTCATCTCCACTCTCAGTCTCAATATTGTTGTTGCTTTGAACTTTGGCTTTCCTGTAACATAAAAATCACCAGAAACACATATAGCTTGAGTTATTATTGCTGTAAGTAAAAGCAAAAATTCAGCATACAATCAACAACAGTTTGAAGCCGTAACAGCAACACAGTGGCGGTTCAGACTTGGAATTCGGAATCAACACAGTAGCAACAACAAACTTACGGCAGATTCTCAAGAGCAGAAGTAAATAGTTTGCATACCTTAACAAAATCTGGAAAAACATCTCTTGCGCAGGTAAGTTGACTTCACCCCTTTTGCTCTCAATATTGCTTCTATCAGTTACTACAAATATATTGTGCTTGTATCATTTGAAAATCTGAAAACAGAGAAAGCATAAGTTATTGTTGCTATTGTCATTAAGAAAACTGAATTGCACCATAGTAACAAAATTTGTGAGAATCATACCTTTAAGGAACTCTTGTTCTTCCATGGCCGCCGGAAAAATTCGAAGATTGTTGTTGTTGTTTGTTCGGCGAGAGCAAAAGAATGAGATGAGAGAGTTACCTCTGGTTTTGTTTTTCCTCCATGGAATTGTTGAAACCCAGAAAAAGCCGAGGGAGAAGATGAACTTGTTCATCGTTTCTTTTTTTCAGGAAGAACAAAAAAACTCGTGTAAAACGAGTAAGAGAAATGGAAAGAGGCGTGGTCCCTCTTGTGTTAATTTAGGGTTTTCATAAAACCCAACCCATGTGATAAGAGATAGCGGATCCGGGTCATACTGACCCGACCCGGTCCGGTTCATTTTGTTTCATCCTTTTAATTCAGTCTTGGGCCTGCACCTCCTTTTTCAGTTTAAAACTCCTTGGCCCATTCAATAAGTTTTTTAACTAACTCCTTTAATTTTTTCTATAAATATTTTCATGAGATTAAGTATTTTAATTTTAATATAGGATTTTATTTTTCTTTTCTAATCCTTATTTAAAAACTCCAAAAAAAATATATTAGATGCATATTTAAGTTTGTGTTTCTAATTATTTTATCTTTTCATGAAAAAACCACAAAAATATCTTCTTTTAGAATTAATTTTTATTTGAATTTGATATTTTCATATTATTTTGTGTAGTTAATCATTTAAATTTCTAATTGGTTACTGTTGCACATCACTTGAACTTTCTAACCTCATCCGAGACTTCGAGATTATTTCTCTGTTGCTCTTTGGATTTGTCTGTTTGTTTGATCTTCCATTTGCTGTAGAATTCCATAAACAATTACTGGATAATCATGGAATGTTGTAAGCTGTGAGCTTAGTCGACGTTCTTTTCTGCTGGTGTGGATGCTTAACATTTGTTTAAATCCTAAATTATTCCAAGCACATCACTTGAGGATCACGGTAACACCTCAAACTCAGAAATCCAATTTTCTCATTCTTCGAGGTAAGCCTAAAACTCAATCAACTGTTTTCACAACAGTAATCAATTCACTTTCAAATAATGCAACTCATTTTCAAAACAATGGGCCTCTCGAATATTAGAGAGTATAAGTCCCTTTCCTTTTCTTTGTACAGTTTTTCTTTAAACAGAAAACTTCTTTCAAAACAAAAACTTTCAAACTGTTTTCAAAACCTCGTGCTTTTTTAACAAAACAATCAACCATGTTTTATAAAATAAAACATGGGCCTCCATGTAGGTATAAGTCCCGAGCCCTTTTGTATATACCCTTTCCTTTTTCTTTGTACAGTTTTTCTTCAAACAGAAAACTTCTTTCAAAACAAAACTTTCAAACAGTTTTTCAAACGACGAAACCTTGCGTCTGTTAATAAAACAATCAACCATGTTTTATGTAAATAAAACATGGGCCTCCACGTAGGTATAAGTCCCATTCCTGTACATGAAATTAGGTATTTCATTGTACACACACCTTTTTGTACATATCTCGTTCAATTTGTTTTTTAACCTCGATTAACAAATCAAAAATGAAGGTTTTCTTTAAATCTTCCCAAAAATACCATGGGCCTCCATGTAGGTATAAGTCCCAAGCCCTTTTGTGAATACCTGTTTACATAGCTTTGAATAAACTCAAGTGGACCTCTCCTCGAGTATAAGTCCCGAGCCCCGTGTATACAAATGGATCATGCTTACAGGTATATTTCCTTCATAAACTCCATTATATACACACACTTTGTCATATATATAATTGTTCATACCTGTTCATGTTTGTTCATACTTGTTCATGTTTGTTCATATGTGTGATATGTGTGCTTGTTCAACTTAGTATAACACTAGGTTCCCCATAGCCTCCTATTGGGCTTCGTGCAAAGAATCTCCCCTAGTTTAGGTTAGGACATAGAGTATGGTTTCCCGGTGAAATCGCTCTAAGAGTTCAAACCAACTATACCATGCCTCCCCTTGGGCTTTGTACAAACGAGTGACCCTCCCATAGCCTCCTCTTGGGCTTACAATGCAAGGACCCTCGATAGTCCTTCCCATAGCCTCCTCTTGGGCTTACAATGCAAGGACCCTCGGATAGCCTCCTCTTGGGCTTCGTACAAGGACCCATGGGCTTCTTATAAGCATCGCAATATCCAAAACAAATACCCTAGGAGATTAGACATTTATCATCTCTATGATAGGAGTATCTCTTCTATATCATCACAAACAATCAATCAATCAATCAATCAAATTTATCAAACTCATTTTTGCCACAAGGCTGGCTAATCAATCAAACCTTTTTGCCACCATACTGGCTGATTAATCAAAGTTTTTGTCACAAGGCTGACTTCATTGAAACTTTTGCCACAAGGCTGGCTGATTAATCAAAACTTTTTGTCACAAGGCTGACTTCATTGAAAGTTTTTGCCACAAGGCTGGCTAAAAAGCATCTTTATCATTCTAAGCACTATAAGTGGCATGGCCCAGGGCTTATAATGAAAAGATTTTCAAACAAAAACAAACAGATGTATGTGATGATATAGATTAGATACATCGAACATTGAGATGACATTTGTCTCTTATCCTTTGCTTCCACTAGCATAAGTGGGAACTACGATTGCTCTGACTTTCTCAACATCCCTTTGAGAATACGTAGGCACAAGGTCGTATCCTTGGCGAGCAAAACTTCTCTCTCAAACCATTCAAACCTTAGCACCCGTAGACCCCGAGCTACAGATGCTCTGATTCCCTCTAGGGGATATGTATGCAGAGGATCACGATGATCTTTGCGAGCATAATCAAACAAACACCTTAGGTCCCACCTATTTCACAACAGAACCTCCACCATAACATAGAATGAAAAACAATAAAGAATCCTATAGAGTACTATAGATACGTTGGGTGCTAATACCTTCCCTTCGTATAACCAACCCTCTTACCCAAGATCTCTCCCCCACTTTTTAGGTTATTGCAGCTTTTTTCCTTTTCCTCCTTTGGAAATAATAAAAAGTTTGGTCGGAACAAAAGAAAAATCATTTTTTATGAGCACTCGAGCCCAAAGAAGGCATCAGGTGTCTCATCCCGAAAAAAAGGATAAACGATTTTTCGCCCGCGACAGTGTGAAGGAACCCTACGAGGAGCAGGGTCCTCGGAGGAGTAGGCGCTCGCGGGGAGCAGGCGCGCCGGGCACCAGATAGCTCGCGGGGAGCACTTATGCCGGGCACGTCCTAGACGAGCACTGTTTTCTCTTAGTGGGGCATGGAGTGGTTTGGGCCCCCAAGGTTAAGTGGACCGAAAGTAGATGGGGTCGAATCTTGACTTAGTACAGAACAACTTTTCTATAAAAAAACTTGGAAATTTTAACTTTGTAGAACTGGAAAAAACTTGGGAATCTTAAGAATAAAAAATAAGAAATTTATGTGTAAATTAAATGAAGAGTGGCAGATTTTGATAGACAAGATTTTAGGTAAATTATTTTTATTATGGACGTTAAGTATAAAGTTTATAAAAGAGTTTTGTTATAATTGTTTAGAATTTGAATTCATTAAATGTGGCGTCATTATTTTATAATACTAATAAAAATTAAAAGACTTCCAACAATTCTGAGAGAACAGAAGTTGATGTGGCTGTAGAGGCCAGAGCTCTTGTGCAAAACCCTACTTAGAATGAATAAGAGGTCCAATAACCTTTGAGACCCGTGAGAGCTATCAGGAAGAGGAGATCAAGAAGAAGAATGGTGAAAATACCCGTCATTATTGATTCTTATGATGATGATGAAGTAGACTATACTTGGTCAAATTTTCTCTCAGCTAGAGCATTTAGATATGATTAATAAAAAAATGATTGACCTTTTTGTAAGTTTTCATCTTAAGGTTTATTTAATTAAAGTTGTATTCAAGGAATTCTATAAACGTTTCTTATCTATCAGCTTAAACTTACAACTAATATTCTATCAACTTATTTTGACGTACACACAAATCTAGGGTTTTCATCATATGGTTATATGCTACTTTCATCCTATGTTTTCAACTAGGAATCTAATAACTCCTTTCTCATACACAATAATCTATCAGCTTTCATCATATGGTTATATGCTACAAAATCGTAATAAAACTAAAACACAATTGCAACAAAACTAAAATAAAGGAAATGTGAATGTTACAAAATCTAAAACATGAACAATATATATTCATAAGAATTATAAACAGATGCGGTAACTCTAAACATTCATAAGCGGCGTCAGAGAGAGAGAGAGAGAGAGGTGACACACCACAAATGATATTCGAATAGGATTGTGAAGATTCCGCTTCCATATAAGATTTTCGAAGAGGATGGTGAAGATTTCACCATAGATGTCATCTCATTCGCTAGGGCACCCCTTTGTTTTATGAACGGAATAAAGCACCTGATATGTTTTAATTTTGTGGGGGAAAATTTCACAATGATTGCGAGCTTCAACTATAGTGATATAGGAAACCTATAACCACAATTGAATAAAAAAAATTTGAGGGACGCGCGCTTATTTTTACTGTAAAAATGGAAAAATGTTGATTATGGGATTCGAAGCTTGTCACCCAACTTATATGACAACGGTTCTTTATATGATCAATGATTAAAAGTTTCTTGATAAAAAAATTGCATAGATTATGTGATATGACTATGGTGGATATATGGCTATGTTAATATAGTATCATCGAAGGTGTTTTTCGTAGTAGTGAGGATTCCTAGCTCTTAGCTCCTACCTTAATTTATGTTATTTCTAATACACGAAAGCTGAAAGGACATTGTTTGATCGTCTCTAGAAGTGTAGAAGTTATCTCAACATATCTAGTCAAAGTTTAAGGGATTGAAACATATAAGATTTTGGTTTTATGCATAATTACTTAAATCCCATACATAGTTTTGCTTTTCATACTCTTTTCTGTTCTTTTTTTATCTTTTTGTTGATGAGAAAAAGGGGAGAAGAAAGATAAATATTTAAGCATTTGAACCTGATTGATTTAAATTTTTTTTATGCTTATTATGAATACTTGCTTTACCGTGTTTCATACCCCAAAATTTGCCCAACATATTCAAATATTCAAATTATTTCAAAATTGGATTTTTTATAAAATTTTGAGGTCATTCACATTGACGTCTTGAATTTTATAAATATTCGATTTTAAGTCTATTTTAAAATATAATAATTTACACTTAAATTATTTATATTTTAATAAATAGCAAAATGTTTTCCCATGCTTCATACACTTTCAATTGGCTTTTATTTCAAACAAATAATATAGCGCAATTGGTAAGGAGGTTTTTTATGGATTGACCAAGTGGATGGTACCCCAATTGTTTTTTTGGCCAAAAATCTTTTGGTATTTGGCCAAATCAAGGTTATTCATATTTGGCCAAAAACCTTTTGGCATTTGGCCAAATCAAGGTTATTCGTAATTTTGTCCATAATTTAATTTGTTAAACCCCAATTCTTTTCTTGTGTTATTATTATTACTATTACTAATATTCTTATTCTTATTATTATTTTATTTTTGTAGGTACCTCCTTTGGCCAAAGGGAGCAGGTGTCAATTCTTCCTTACACTTATATGTTTGCTTCATTGCCCTTGAAAACCTTGGTAAAATCTATTTTTTAATCATTAACCCTAAAATATATAATAGGTAGATGTTGTCCATTTTCATGAATTAGGGTTAGAATTTTATCACATTCTTTATTTTTAGGCTAATAATTATTTTTAGGTTAATTAATTTATTTTTAGGCTAATTGATTTGTTTTTAGGCTAATACTTATTTTAGGCTAATTAATTTATTTTTAGGCTAATAATTATTTTTAGGCTAATTAATTTAATTTTAGGTTAATTAATTATTTTTATGTTTTCGAACCTTGATTTTATTTTTGGCTAACTATTTTTCATCATGACTATTAATCACTGTTTTTACTAATCCTTTTTTATTATAAATATTTTAAAATCAGGGTTCGTCCTATTGTTTTCAAAAACCTTTTAATTTTCCTTTATTTTTTGCCTTTTTATTTTCATTAGCTTTTTTGCATTGCCTTATTTATTCTATTAACTATGGTTAACTTATTCCCCATTTGGGGTTTGCCTTTTATTATGTTTATTTTATTCATTTGCCTAATTTCTGTATCTGCCCCAAAGCCTTGTAATAGCTTAGGGTTTCTATTATTTTGCCTCTATTCATCTGCAGGTGTTTATTGTAATGGATTTAGGATTTTATTTTCTTGCCTTTATTTTTCTGCCCTACAGGTGTTTATTGTAATAGCGTAGGACCATTAAACTGCTCTATTAACTGTTGTGGTTAGTAATCCTAGGGAGTGCAAGCCTGTTTAAAATGAATTAGCTCACTAATTACAAGATAAAATATCTGAACTGAATCACTTGATTGTGCCACACACACCTTTGGGGTAACCTCTCTTGTTGCCTTGTTGCCTGTTGCCTTTTAATTACGATTCTAAAATAGTCAAGTCCCTCGATTTCGAGGATACCTAAGCAAAACAAATGTTACACTCACTTCATCATCATAAGATCATAGTCCCTTCGAAGTTGCCTTAACAGTAAATGATCTTGTCCCTCGAAGTTGCCTCGGTAAATGATGATTGTTCCAATTGCTACGGTATCCTCGCATGTTGCCTAAAAGATTAATTGACTATTCTATCCTTCCCTAAAGACTACCTACCTCTACATGGTAGGGACAATTTTATGGCGAACGATAATTTCTCGATGACCCTTCAACATCCAATGAAAGGACTTCCTACCCTCTTATGGTATGGATAGCCTTTTCAAACTAAAAAGCTAAAAGAACATTTTTTCTAACTTAGGGTAGGTGCTCCTGATTGCTTGCTCTATTCAAATTTAAATTCAGAATTCAAAATCGTTTTCCCACTCATTTTCAAATACTTTCAAAAACAAGGCTACGCTTATTTACAAGCTAAAGTCCTTAAACAAAAATTCTTTTTCTACACTTCAAACATTTTGAAAACAAAGTGAGTCAAGCAATTAAGAGCCCATGGATAACCATGGATACAAAGGGTGCTTACACCTTCCCTTTGTATAACCTACCCCCCGAACTCAAAATCTTTTTAAAAAGGTCTTTTCCTGTTCTTTTAGCCTTTCTATATATTGGATAAAATAAAAGCCGGTGGCGACTCTTGCTTAACCGCGACATTTAAAAAAAGTCAGTTCTCCCACCGTATTACACCGTGCTTCATTGAAAAATTTAATTAACCTGGCTAAGACTTAGGGGAAGCTTACAATCCCCGCCCTTAGGACTATCAGACTCAAGGGAGCTTACAAACCTCAGACCTTGAAGTCAGAATGTTAATTAAATAAACAAACCTTGTTCTTAAATATTTGTGTTTGTCATCATAAAAAGGGGGTAAACTAATATTTGTTCAAGTGTGTAGGTATAAAGATTAATATACTAATTGAAAGTCAGTTCTGAAACTGCAATAAACATTGAAAGAGAAGCTTTTTAAGAGGCAAATTTTGAAGATCAGATTCTGAAGAATCAACTTCTGATCAAGATGATCAGAATCTGATGTCTCCAGACTTCGAATAAGCCAGTCTCTAAAGATTCAAAGTCGGAAGTATCAGAAGCCAATACTTAGACCCTGAAGGACCAAAACCTAAACCTAGTCAAAGCTCAAGAACCAAGGAAGTCCTGACACATCGCTATCAGACTCTGAGGTTAATTTGTCATGTTTTGTCCACTTGATAAATCAGTAGGAAGTTACAGAAGCCTGAATGTTTGCAATTGATAATTCCTTTTGTGGCAAAGGAAGTTCAAATGAGTTTGCAATAGAATTATCCATTTGAGAAAAATTTGCAACGAATCTGTTGATGCTTTTCTACAACGTCTCTCTTATGATTGAAGATCTCTCCAATGACTCTTTCATGGAACTATATAAAAGGAGATGAAGATTTAGAGAAACACACAACACTGCGGCTTGACAAGAAAAAGATAAGTTACTCTGTCAAAAAAAATAGTACAAGCTAACTTAGCACTTCTTATGATTGTTTATTCTTAGATGTTCTTAAGTCTTTGATTTTTATGTGTTGCAATCTACTTACACCTCTCATTAAGTGTAACTATCACTCTATCACTATCAGTTATTTGTTAGATAGATTGTTAGAGATTTCTTACTTGTGTGCTTTAGCATTTATGAAGTCTCTTGCCTGTATGTTTGAACATTTGCAAAGTTTCTTGCTTGTGTGCTTGAGCAATCAGAAGTCTCTTGCCTGTGTGCTTGAGCATTTAAGTTATTTATTTGTGTGTTTGGGCATTGTAAGTCTCTTTCTTGTGTGCTTGAGCAACTTGTAATCAGATTCAGTTATAATAGAAATATCTTGGAAGTGCAAGGGGCTGGACTACTCCCGATTTGTTGGAGGAACCATGATAAATTGTTTGTGTGTTGTCTTGCTCCATTCTTTACTTTTGTTCAATCTTATTCCGCTGCTATCAATCAGACTTTATATCAGATTTTGAACCAGATCTGATAACAGATCTTCAGAAGAGAGAAGAAAAATTCAACATAATTCACTCCCTTTCTCATGTCTTTCTCACTTCAAAGTCCAAACTCACTATTTCTTAGGAAAATCTCACCAAAGGGCAGGAGATATTGAGGTAACTAATTAAAGACAAGGGTGATCTGAAAGCTTTTGGACATGTGACTTTATACACAAAAGGGGGGGTGAATTTTGGAGGTTTGAAAAACTTTGGTTCAAAATAAAATTATTTGTAAAATCAAAATTTTTAAAATATTTTGTAATATATAAATAGATAAGTAGTGGAAAACCAAAAGGAAAGAAAATTAGTGAAAATAAAGAGGTAAGGAAAAGAGAAGAACACCATAGAATTATACATGTTTGTCCTAAAAATGACCTACTCATATCTCCAATAATTATTGTTGATAGTATTCACTAAACTTGAGAGCTTTTAGAAGGACGTGCCCACAAACCTTCTAATACAAGAAAATGAAAATTTTAGGCTAACTTATAACTAAACAACTTTGCTATTGATGACCTTTTGGCAAGTGTGCCGATAATATTGAAGTAATAATTAAAAAGATCATCTCCACGAGGATTGTAATTTAACAAAGTTCTTATGTGCGGATTTAAATAATAATAATAATACTAATAATAATTGATCTTACCGAGCAGATCAAATGGCCAACAACAAAGAAGGCTTGAAGTCCAGAACGGTTGAGAGGGGAAAAAAGGGTTGTACCTGCAAGGCACTCCGATGCCAAAGTAAGTATGTGTTCCACAAGGTACAACAAAGTGAGAGAATTTTGGGGTAAGAAAAGATTACCTTGCCCTCTGTGATGAGAGGGCTATTTATAGGGTGTTCTTAAGCGAAATCGGCTCCTCTTTCTAAGGCGAGGATTTAGGTAACGCATGAGCTGGACGCTTACCGGGCACGAGGCTCTCTTGTGGTCGGTTGCCTCTAGTGTTTGCCTGGAACAGGCCGGGGAAGGCTGTCACGCACGTGTCCAGGGTGCCTTGGGCCAAAGGCTGGATTGGCCCAATAAGGGCGATTGGGCCGGTCCAGAATAGGAGCCCCCCAAGTCGTTGCTTCTGTTCGTGGGAGCGACGACTTAGAGGAATTTTGACCCGGGGATCTCTGCTCGTGGGAGCGAGGACTTAGAGGAATTTTGATCCGGGGGATCTTCCGGGGACATGTGCCCTGTGTATCCGAGGAGGGTTGGCCTGAAGCTTTCGGGGAGAAGAAAGGTCAGGCCGGGAGCTAGGAGGCGTGTTGCTTCAGAAAAGTCAGTTGGGGGATGTGTCGCATTTAATGCGAAATGATGGCTACCCTATTCGTAGGCTATTAGGGTTAATGATGGCCATGCCGTTTCCTAGAACTTAATGTGTGGCGCACGTGACGTCTTCAATAGCCTATAAATATCATGGTTCGCCATTTCTCCCAAATTTTTCTGCTTCATTCTCTTCCCGCCGCCGACCGTGAGCTTTGTTGTGGTGTTCTTCTATCGACTCTTTGTTTCTTCTGTCAGAATCTTACTCGTAAGTCCGTTTCCACCTTCATTTTTAGCTTTCTATGCTTTGATCGTTTTTTAGGAATCGTTTGCATGTGGTTAGGGTAGACCTTTAGGAATGATTTTGACGAAGACATAGGATGAAGCTGGTGGTAGGCGGCGGAGACGGATGATTCCTCCGTTGCTGGTGGCAGTGTATGGTTGAATTTTTCTCTTATGGCTACCTTCCAGTTTGTTGATCGCTATTTAGGAGTTTTGGTTATATGTGGATATGTTCTTTAGCGTTTTCTCTAGGAAAATAGGTTATTGTGACGTAGCGTGCGTCTTTGCCCTTTCCTTTGGCGCGAGTCTCCTTCTGCTTGGATTCTGTTTTTCTGGAGAAGGGCAAGGTCGTGGGCTGTTAGGTCCCCGGACCGTTGGTGCGCCCTTTTACTCTAAACAGTGGTGGAAGGGTGGATTTGATTTAACTGGCGAATTCACTGTTCTCCCCTGTGTTTCAGGTGAATATGGCCGAAGCGGGGCATCCGTCAGCATCGGGTTCGTCGTCCTCTACTCCTCCGGCCCAGCGGGAGGTGCCTCTGTCGGCCTGGGTGCTTCAAGAAGCGCTCGATATTGAGAGTTACTTTGTGGAGGACGATTCAGATAATTTTACGGAGATTGGGGGTTACGTGGACCCTGCCGGGGATACCTCCAGGAATGGGTGGTCGGTTCTTATCCCGACTGAAGAGGATCGTATTTGTGACATGTATACCCCCGATTTGCTCCCGATGTACGAGGTAGTCTTCCGGGAGATGGGGTTCCGAGTGCCTTTCACTGAGTTCCAGATGGCTGTTTTCAACCACCTGGAGGTGGCCCCTGCACAACTTCATCCTAATTCGATCCCTTTCATCCGGGCGTTCGAGCTGGTCTTCTCTCACCCGAAAATAGCAGCAACAATTCCTTTGTTCTTTTACATATTCTGTGTGCAACGCACGGTGAGGGAAGGTCGTTTCGGATGGGTGTCTTTGAAGCAGTCTAAGAAGATTTTTAAGTCCTACTCGGATTCCTTGAAAAACTATAAGCCCCGCTTCTTCCTCATCCGTCCTCAGTCCCGGGAGGCCCGTGACAGTGTCTTTGCTCAGGTTCCGACCGTGGATACCCAGGGTCGTCCGGTACTTAACGATATTGGGGAGCCTGTCACTACTCGGAGGCATAAGTTTAGGTTTTTCTGGTCTCGGGATCATTTCGAGTATGGTACCGACCAGTACATTACCAAACTTTCGGATTTGGATGAGGATGCTCGGGGGGATTATGCCCTTCTTCAAAACTTCGTGCAGGGCCTTCCCACGGTCGGCAAGGTGGATCGTTCGGGAAGCCTGTTGTTGATGAAGACGGGGAGATTGTCAGGGAACCGGGCGTGATTAGTATAAAGGAACTTCTGGCCAGTGGGACTGATGAGGGTGCATTTGCCTATCTGGGTATCTGCCCCTCCCCCTTTCTTTAGTTTCGTAATTTTAACTTGTCATTTTTGTTGTTGTTTGTAGTTTTTGGTAGTGATTTTATGACGGGCTGATTCTCATGTTTTTCATGTATTTTTCTTTGCAGAGTCAATGGATCGGGCGCGTCATGATCGAATGCTCAGACAGGCGAGCAAGGCCAAAGGGATTGTCAAGAAGGTTTGTCATTGGAAGATGAAGAAGGTCTTTTCGCGGTGTTGTTGTTGTTAGCAGCGGGGAAAGATCCACCACCACTGTTACGTCTCGTTGAAACCATATTCTTCTGAGAGAAGAGAAATAGAAATTGATAGTGAAACGATATAATGATTTTACGATATGGTGGATAAATTATCTTGCAAAGGAAGATATGAAGAAAGTTGAGAGAAAGAAGAAAGAGGAAGCAGTTCGTGGGAGAAAGGTAAAACAGTTTTGGAGAGTGATCATTGAGAGCGGAGCGGTTGAAAACAAAGGGTTGTATAACCGCTGTATACTGGAAGGTGGAGGGAGGAAGTGTATAACATATGGAAAATTGGAAGAGGAGCAATCAGTAGTGACGTGGAGGCACCAGACTCAAAGTTGAAGGAGGAAATTCTCTTCTTGCAGCAAGTCACGTGGCAGATGTAGATTCAATGTTGAAAAATATATGATTTTCTTATATTGTAAATTAATTTTTTATTAGTGTATTTTTATAAGATAAGATTTCTTATATCCATTTATAAAATAGATAAATGACGCATTATTTATAAGAGATGCAAATTTTTATCAATTTATAAAATAAACACAGTTTTTCCGTGTGTTTTATTAAGAATATTTTAAGAGACATTAAAAATAAAATTGTGATAGTTAAAAAAATCATTTTTTTAAGACGTAAAATTATCATAATTAATTTTGTTTAATGTTTATCTTTGATTGGTGTATAATATATTCATTACTTCCTATTATATTATTGACGTATTTAATTCTATTAGACGAAAAAATTTAAATAACAAGGTTTAAAAAAAATTACCAAAAAAACAAATTTTTCATAAAATTTACCTAAGTGTCTAGGTTTTGCAGGACCCCCTGAAGTACGCGCCAAATGAATTGGCGCATTGGTACAAAAATCAGGTGTATGCGCTAGATGGTTTAGCGCCAATGTGTCACCCACATTAGGTTAGCCAAATGGTTTGGCGCCTATGTGGGTGTTTTATTTTTTTTTTTGTCTTTTTACAAATAATATAGGCGCCAAATGAATTGGCATGCATATTCCTACTACACTAATGCGCCAAATGAATTGGCTAATTCAAGAAAATGGTATACCAATGCGCCAAATGGTTTGGCGCATATCCCAGGGGATCCTGCAAAACCTAAACACTTTGGTAAATATTCTGAAAAACTTGTTTTTTTGTTAATTTTTGTTTTTAAATATTGTTATTTAAAATTTTTTCCCTATTAGACCCGTTTGACAAAAATTATGATAAATATGAAGATGAAAATTATTTGTTTGGTACGGCTATTAGACTAGTTTGATTAAAATTGTTTATTGCATTGATTCATTATAGAGTAAATGGACATGCAGAAGACCTCACAAAGCATAAACATAAAGCTTGAACCCATAATAGAAGCATTTTTAACCATAAAACACACATTGCATTGATTCATTAAACAATAGAGATATTACAATGAAATTTTAAACAGAAAATTAAACAAACTAAGAGGTCTAAGAAATTACAACGGTTAAAATAATTTCATCTGCTCCGTGCATCATTTCAATGGAATCCCTGTCGTCTTTCACTTCAACCCTCCAACGTTCCTTTTCTCTGGAAGGAAGCAAAGTCCTTGTTCTTTGCCTCTGGATCCTTCTGATTTCTTCTCCGGATTTGTACTTCCCCTCTAAAAAAGCCATGATATTCCTCTGGAGTTGGTCGTAGGAATGGATATTCCAAAACATCACTGGCACGGGGGTTTGACGGGAGTCTAAATGACATGTCCATTCCTTCTACGATATTCCGGTTCAACAAATGGACGTCGAGGCCTCATTGATAGTCGATGAACATCTGGGCGGTGACATCCATCTAGCCTAATGCGAGACATTTTTGTGTTTGTGTTTGTGGGTGATACTGATCGGTAAAATAGCAAGTGTACTATTTTTGCCTCTGTAGTAATAATAAGGGAAATTCCCTGAATGTCGATCTCAAGGACTGCGTAGGAAATACAGATTCGTAAAATATGATTCAATTGAACAAAAGATTAATGTTTTGGTTTTGGTGGATGAAATCCTTGCAAAGAAAAAATGATGAGAAAATAAATTGATTTTTGTTATCAAATATATGAGATGCTAGGGTGAGTGGTTGATTTGGCATGTAACACTTCAGAATTAAGATCTCTTCAACAAGTTCATAACATTCAGTTACCACATCCTTAGGGTGTTTCCTCCTAAGTCCTTAGTGAGGAAACCTTTGGTCTTCCAACCTAAATCCTATGTCCTTAGGAACCTAAATTGGAACCAAGCTTTTATATAATCAAGATTATGTGGTAATGATAGGGTATCCCTAGTCCTAGGTGATATCTACTATAATCAAATTATGCACAAACCCTAACAACTACAGTCCTGTATTTGTTAGCCATAGATTAATCCTTATTTGACCGATAAAGAAAACAAGAAGAACATTGCATAATTTAACTGAATAATATAAACCAATGTATTGACGAGATCACAAATTCATCGTTATTACAAAAAACCAAATCAGGACCACCCCCCTAGCATTGGGGGGTTTAGCCTCTCATAATATTCAAGAAAGACATAGTAAAGAATTTAGACATTACAAAGATAATTGGGAACTTTGATCTTCAATGGTGTCCACCGTTGAATCTCTCCGTCTCCGAAATCCTTGATGAAGCTATCTTCTCTCTTCTGTGATTTTCTATCGTATGATGCCAAAAGTCACCTAATTCATCTTGAAAACCCTCCTAAATAGTGCAGACTCACTTAAGTTGGTTGGAAATCCCAAAAACACCCCTGCAGGCCAACCACTGAACTAAATAATAAAAATCACTGAAATCAGCGTCATCCACCAACACGGGCCGTGTTGAGCAACACGGGCACCCGTGTTGGTCCCCTGTTATGTTTATTTTTATTGTTTGGTCCCAGGATGTGCAACACGGGCCGTGTTGTGCAACACGGGCACCCGTGTTGCTTCACTGTTTTTCCTTTCTCTCAAACTTTGCTCCCAGCTCTCTTCCTGACACGGCCCGTGTTGGGCAACACGGCCACCCGTGTCAGGCCTCCTGTAGCATGTTTTCTGAACTTCCTCAAAACTTCCGAGTTTTGCACTGATTTACTCCGATTTCTCCATATGAATCTGAAAACATAAAAACATACAACCAAAGCATAAAATGACGAATAAAGAAATAAAACGCTCAATAACATAACTTAAACATACTTAAAAACAACGATAAATATATGTGTGAAAACCACTGATCAAACTCCCCCAAACTTAAACCGTTGCTTGACCTCAAGCGACAACTACAAAAGTTAATGACCCTCAAAGCGCACGGTGTTCATACGTGAGATATCTGTCTGTATTGATCAAGAAACAGTTGGTTCGGCATTCACATGACGCAACGAGTTTTGTTACCACATTAATCCTCAAGCTCCCGTTTCGGATACCTCTCTAACTATGCTTTGCACTTAAGTCTCTTTCCGATTTTCCTCCTCTTTCATTCAGACAATCATATTAAGGCACTGCATTTCTTGTAATAATCATCACCTGCATGAGACGGATCAAGGCTTCTTATTATTTTTTTTTCCTGGCACCAAACTAGCAGCATTGGCTACTTTTTATTACCGATGAAATTTTCAAACCTTGCAGTTATATATTGTCCTTTTGGACGACGTTTGGGGATCAATCTCCTTTGGGCTGAATAACCGGGTGAGGGTTACCCAACTTAGCGAGCCGATTGCCTTTTACCGCCTTTTCATCATTTGGTGCCAACTTTATATCTCTTTTTTTTTCTTAACCAGCCATCATGCAAGTGAATCCGAATTATGCAAGACTGTATCAATAAATTACTCGAGAAGTATTTCTCAGGAGACAAGTACTATGGTGCAAATCTACACGTTAGACTCGTATCTCTTTCAGGGAACCAAGGGTGCTTACACAAACCTCTTGTCACATTATTCCGCACTTCCTGTCCTCAAACAATCCTCGCTTCATCTCTATATACTATTCCCGATCGCTCTTTAGGATCAAAACTTCTTCAACAAAAATTTAAAATTTCGGTAAAAATTTGGGTAGAATTCACTTTATGGTTTCACATCATACCAATAACATAAAACTAACATAAAAATAAAATGCAAAGAGAAGAGCCTCCCCCAAACATGAACTAAACATTGACCTCAATGTTTCAGAACAAGTTCGAGAGAGGTGACTCACATAGGGTATTGCACTCCAATGATCACTTCTGAGCTTTCACTAGAGACGTCCTCTTTTATTTCCTGAAAATAACATAAACAGACAGAAAAATTAATTATTAAAACCGTGGGTTGCCTCCCACGAAGCGCTTCGTTTAACGTCGCATGGCTCGACGGTCCATTACCCTTTATTATGGAGGGTATTTCCTTTTCCAAACCTTGTTGCTCATCACTTCCGCAACCGAGAACTCATGAAGATGAAAAGCATGGATCACTTTTCTCTGTAACTTACTTTCAAACTTCATCTTCTCACCTTGGTTTTCTTCTTTCTTTTTCTTCTTAACTTCTATAGCGACCTTAGGACTTTTGATAGCAACATGAGCTAGTTCCACCTGAGAAGCTATGCTTGAAACTTTTTCCTGGAGATGTTTAGGGCTGTTGTATTCTCCCTCACTTTTGATCATACCAACAGAAGCTTGATTATGTACACCTTCACTTAGTTTCTTGACTTCTAGCATCTTTAAGGTTACTTCTTCATTAAAGGATTTCACCGTCAGAGTCCCTTTCTCAATGTCAAAGTTGCAACGACTTGTCAACAAAAATGGTCTCCCAAGAAGGATAGGAGTTTCTTCATCTTCAGGAATGTCCATGATGTGGAATTCAACAGGGAATACAAACTTGTCAATCTCCACCAATACGTCTTCAGCTATCCCATATGATTTCTTGATGGTGTGATCAGCGAACTTCAACTTTGTCTCACTTTCACTTATCTTTCCCAATTCAAGCTTTTTAAAGATAGATAGTGGCATTAAACTCACACTAGAACCCGAATCAATGAGTACCTTTTTAAACATTCTGTTCTTGATAGTGCATGGTATCGCCGCCGCTCCAGGGTCTTTCTTCTTGATGGGGATCTTCCTTGCTGGAGAGACTATACTGCACTTTTCTGTTGCAATTTCTGGTTCTCCCGCCATTGGCCTCTTTTTACCGATAACCTCCTTCATAAACTTCTTGTACAAAGGCATTTGCTCAAGTGCTTCAAAGAAAGGTAGATTAACCTCTAATTTTTTAAACAAGGCTGCAAACTTCTCAAAATCCTTTTCTGTTGAATTCTTCTTTGTCACTCTAGAAGGAAAAGGAAGCTTGATTGCCGGTTTAGCATCTTTCTTATTTTTCTCTTCAAGTTGCTTAACCGGTGGTATCACAATTTTGGGCTCTTTCACATTCTCTCTTATCTCCAAATCTACCTCAATCACCATGGGATCATCTATTTCCTCTTTTTCTTTTTCCGGTTCTGCCACTTTCTTACTCCTTGTAGTAACAGCATTAATCTTCTCTTCGTCTTTCGGATTTTTCACAGTTGAACTCGGAAAAGTACCTTGTGCCTGTAGAGTGAGATGCTGTGCTATTTGACCCACTTGAACTTCCAGATTTTTTATCGAAGCTGTGGTGTTCCTATGGTTGTTTCTAGTTTCTTCTTGAAATAGAGAGCATTGTCCAACCAATCTCTCAATAGCTACTTCCCACTCCGCCTTCTGAGGAATTTGTTGCTGATCTTTCCAAGCAAAGTTGGGATGATTCTTCCACCCTGGATTATAGGTGTTAGAATACGGGTTGTTTTGCCTCAAGAATTTGATTTCTTCAATTTGCTTGGGAGTAGCAACACAACACACAGTTTGGTGAGGGCCTTGGCAAATTTCACAGATTACAGGTTGAGCTTGTTGGACTTGAGCAACCTGTTGAGTACCAATATTCCTAGCCTTTAATCTCTTTTCTACCTCTGCAGCTATAGCTTCTTCAACCCGAATTTTGTTGGTGTCTAGCTTCAAATCAATGACTCCTTCAGGTTTTCTCGTACACCGGTCATACAACTCCAAATGCTCATTTGCAGCTATTGCTTCAATGATCTTGATGATACCAGAGGCTGTTGTGAAATTTGTCGAGCCTCCAGCTGCTGTATCGATCAACTGCTTTGTCTTCCTTTTGAGCCCATTGACAAATACTTGCATTTGTTCAGTCTTGTCCATATTATGAGTGGGACATGCTACTAGAATTCTTTTGAATCTTTTGTAGGCATCTCCTAAGGGTTCACCCTCTTTCTGCTTGAAGTTCAAGATATCATACCTCTTCCTTATAAATACAGATGCGGGAAAATACTCATCCAAGAAAGCCTTCTCCATCTCTTCCCATGATGTGATACTTCCTGCTGGAAGAGAATAGAACCACTCTTCTGCTTCTTCGGCCAAGGTGAACGGGAACATTCTCAGCTTCTTTGCCTCTTCTGTATGCCCTTCAATTTTTAACGTTGTACTCATGGTAAGAAATCTTTGTAGGTGCTTGTTTGCATCTTCATTAACCTTTCCGGTGAAAGGTTTTCTTTCCAGCTGATTTATTGTGCTCGGATGCAATTGAAAATTTGCCACATTTACCGGTTGGTTGACAATTGTTAGTCTACCACCCGGTGTGTTCGTAGCACCATAGTCTCCGAGAAGTCTCTCCGGTGGAGGTGGATTCTCGCCCATAACTTCCTCTTCACTTTCAGAATCTGAATGAACTGTCACAACTTCTTCGGATTCAAGTTTCTCTTGACGAGCTTGTCTATGCCTTGCGTGCAAGGTTCTTTCAATTTCTGTGTCAAAAGATAAATCAGCTGAGGACTTTCCTCGCATACAATGATTAGCGCAGATTAGTTGAAATCAGAAAAGAAAAAAAAATAAAAAGTGCAGAAAATAAAATTTTAGTCGCAGAGCAACAAAATTTCAATTGAACTTAAGTTAAAAATCTGTATTTTGGCAGTCCCCGGCAACGGCGCCAAAAACTTGATCGGTAAAATAGCAAGTGTACTATTTTTGCCTCTGTAGTAATAATAAGGGAAATTCCCTGAATGTCGATCTCAAGGACTGCGTAGGAAATACAGATTCGTAAAATATGATTCAATTGAACAAAAGATTAATGTTTTGGTTTTGGTGGATGAAATCCTTGCAAAGAAAAAATGATGAGAAAATAAATTGATTTTTGTTATCAAATATATGAGATGCTAGGGTGAGTGGTTGATTTGGCATGTAACACTTCAGAATTAAGATCTCTTCAACAAGTTCATAACATTCAGTTACCACATCCTTAGGGTGTTTCCTCCTAAGTCCTTAGTGAGGAAACCTTTGGTCTTCCAACCTAAATCCTAAGTCCTTAGGAACCTAAATTGGAACCAAGCTTTTATATAATCAAGATTATGTGGTAATGATAGGGTATCCCTAGTCCTAGGTGATATCTACTATAATCAAATTATGCACAAACCCTAACAACTACAGTCCTGTATTTGTTAGCCATAGATTAATCCTTATTTGACCGATAAAGAAAACAAGAAGAACATTGCATAATTTAACTGAATAATATAAACCAATGTATTGACGAGATCACAAATTCATCGTTATTACAAAAAACCAAATCAGGACCACCCCCCTAGCATTGGGGGGTTTAGCCTCTCATAATATTCAAGAAAGACATAGTAAAGAATTTAGACATTACAAAGATAATTGGGAACTTTGATCTTCAATGGTGTCCACCGTTGAATCTCTCCGTCTCCGAAATCCTTGATGAAGCTATCTTCTCTCTTCTGTGATTTTCTATCGTATGATGCCAAAAGTCACCTAATTCATCTTGAAAACCCTCCTAAATAGTGCAGACTCACTTAAGTTGGTTGGAAATCCCAAAAACACCCCTGCAGGCCAACCACTGAACTAAATAATAAAAATCACTGAAATCAGCGTCATCCACCAACACGGGCCGTGTTGAGCAACACGGGCACCCGTGTTGGTCCCCTGTTATGTTTATTTTTATTGTTTGGTCCCAGGATGTGCAACACGGGCCGTGTTGTGCAACACGGGCACCCGTGTTGCTTCACTGTTTTTCCTTTCTCTCAAACTTTGCTCCCAGCTCTCTTCCTGACACGGCCCGTGTTGGGCAACACGGCCACCCGTGTCAGGCCTCCTGTAGCATGTTTTCTGAACTTCCTCAAAACTTCCGAGTTTTGCACTGATTTACTCCGATTTCTCCATATGAATCTGAAAACATAAAAACATACAACCAAAGCATAAAATGACGAATAAAGAAATAAAACGCTCAATAACATAACTTAAACATACTTAAAAACAACGATAAATATATGTGTGAAAACCACTGATCAGATACAAACCCAGAAACCCCAAATATATAGAAGCATTTGAAAAATATGGACCACACAATGTCTATCCATAAGACTTCCATAGATGCATCTATGGAAGAAATCAATTTTTTAAAAAATATGGGGTGCTTCCGGACAGTGTTTTAAAAACCGGACCGGTCATTGAACCGGTGAGGGTATTGGGTCACTGGTTTATCGGTCGAACCACTGGGTCACTGGTCGAACCACACGACCAAACCGGATAACTCGGTTGAATAGATCTGTCATTATATAGGTATAAAACCGGTCGAACCGGATGATTCAGTCTCTAAAAAAATATAACTACCTTTTAAATTTTTTAAAAATATCATATCATAAATTCACAATTTCATAACTTAAATTCAAATTTTAAACAAAGGTATCACACATAACAAAATAGTAAAAAATTACAAAGTCTAATTGCAAACAAAGTCTAATTACAACATAATCTAAACAAAGTCTAATTACAACATAATCTAATTGAATAGTTTATAACAAAATAACTCCAATGTGTACCAAATTTAATTCAAAATAGGATCTTCTTAAAAAGAAAATCAAATAAAATTCAATATGTTTATGCTATTTAAGAAAATTTATTAGCAAAGATAACAAAAAGACAATAAAGTTTTTAATTTGTCACTAACGAAAAAAACTATGTGAGAATGCTATTTAAGTAATACACTACTAAATATATTAAAAAAAAGTTTAAAAGAAATGTTAAAAAAAAAAAACAATTAAACCGCCGGTTTTCCGGTTTTCCCGGTTTTTCCGGTTTTCACCGGTTCCCACCGGTTTGATGGCATATCCGATCCAACTATTGAACCAGACCGGTTACCTGGCCGGTTCCCGGTTTGACCGGTCCGACCGGCCGGTTCGGTCCGGTTTTTAAAACACTGCTTCCGGATGTGCATCTACGAAAAGCTGGGGGAAAATTGGAATTTTTCCGAGTGGATAAGAAAACCATAGGATGTAAAAAGAACAACTCTATAATTTTGATTTTTCCTTTTGCTTTACTATATATATATATATATATATATATATATATATATATATATATATATATATATATATATATATATATATATATATATATATATATATATATATATATATATATATATATATATATATATATATATATATATATATATATACCATCAAATTCTATTTTACACATCATCTATTTATATATCATTTAATTTAAGTATTGTTATATTAAAAATATATATAAAATAATAAGAAATATTAAATATAAAAATTAAAAAAAATACGAAATTCCACGTGGAATTATTAAAAAAAATAAAAATAAATGTCACGTGTGCAGCATATGCACAATCATCATTTTTTTATTGTCCACGTAGGCATTTTTTCCCAAAAAATGGAACAGAGTCTTTAATGATGGTAATATATTTTGTGAGGTCTGCGCCAATTTTTTTTAAGAGGGTAAATCAAAACACGCTTATATGGCAAGGGGACAAAAGTCATTTAACCCTAATTAATATTATAAAGAATAATAAAATATATTAATATTGTAATGTTAATTTATGGTATAAATGGAACAAAATAATGGTAACATAAATTTAAATTTTAATATTATTGATTATGATTTTGATTCTTTTTAATTTTTTTAATTTGTATTTTCATTCAATGTTCAATTTTTTAAAGATTTATTTTTATAATTTTGACTTGATTAAATTATATATAAATTATATATTTGTTGTATTTATGATGTGTTAAATTTTTCAAACAAAATAATTATAATTATGATGTAAAGCTAAAGAATGTAGTTAATAGTTTAAATTAGCAGGTAGAATTTGACATTTAAAAATAGCATAATAGGATAGACATGAATTGCCTGGTGCATAATTTTTTTTCCTTATAACATATTTTTATGCAAGTTTAAAGGGTTGGATTAATTTTTTATGTATTTTAAATATTGGAAAGTCTATGTCTAAAAAATGTCAGTGTTATATTATTAGCTAAGACCAACTTAGTCTAATTAGATGTGACATAATTGTAAAATATGAAAAGTAATATAAAGAGTTTTAACTGGAGTAAAAATTATAAAAGTTGGTTTTGTGCAAAATATTTTTTGTTTCAATATTAAAGTTAACCCTCCTAATGCTATTATTGTTAAAGAATTATGTGGCATCCTCCCATCCTACATTGGTTAAAATGCAATACTGACGGTGCATCTTCTGGTTTACCTTTGAGTGCGGCTTGTGGTGGTATTTTCCGAGACCACGTTGAAAATCATAAAGGTAGTTTCTCTAAGTTCATTGGAGCTGGAAATTCTTTATTGGCAGAGTTGTACGGCGCTATTCTTGCGGTTGAAATCGCAAAACAACATAATTGGTGCAACCTTTGGCTAGAGTCGGATTCTAAGCTAGTGGTTCTAGCTTTCTCTAAGCCTTGTATTGTTCCCTGGGAGCTTCGTAATAGATGGGAGAATGTGCTTCACCATACAAAATCGATTAATTTTTTGGTTACACATATTTATAGGGAGGGGAACAAATGTGCGGATAGGCTTGCTAACATCGGTTTAAATGTTAATGATTTTATTTGGTGGAATGTTGTTCATAGGGAGATCCTTATGGAATTTGCTAGAAATTCTATAAGTCTTTCCAATTATAGATTTATTCATTAAGGGGTTTTGGTTCTGTCCCCCTGTTTCTTTGTTCCCTGTATCTCCTTTTTGGTTTAATATATTTTGTGGGGGCTTTGCCCACCTTTCATAAAAAAAAATTTTCAAAAAATTGTGAAAGAAAGATATAATTGGTATAAAAAAGTGCAGACAATTTAAATTTAAGTGAAATTATTTTACAGGTAATTTTTAAAAATTTAGATGCAACTCTCAATTACGGCTTGCTTGGTGATCCACGGGTCCTTTACATATTTTAATCACTATTATTAAATCAAAACACGAAATAAATATATAATTTTGAATGATTTATTGAAGAGTTGTTTAAAATATTATAAGAAGACTAACAAATAGTAACAACAAAAATTTTGACATATTTTAAATCACATGCCTCATAGAAAAAATATTATATATTTAATTAATTTTATTTTCATAAAAGTCAAAGATTCCATATTTCACTAATATATATCAGTATAAAATTTAAATTAAATAAAATCGTATAAAATATACAAAAATGATATTAATAAGTAATAATATTTATTATTCCATTCTACTTATTATTTATATTTATTATTTTTATTATTATTAATTATAAAAATAAATATACATATATTTTTTTTCAAGATGCATATATTTGTTTTATTATAAATATACACATTTTTTGACAGATTTAAGTATATATATATATATATATATATATATATATATATATATATATATATATATATATATATATATATATATATATATATATATAATAATAATAAAAGAAGAAGATATAAAGGGAAAAGTTATTGGTGTATTATTATCATCATTAATATAATGTGAGAGAAATAGTAAACGAAAAGTATTAATTAGAGGGTACAATTGAAGCTAAAAATTAAAATTATATTTGAAACTAAAAGTAACACTTATTTTGGGACAAATAATTTTCACAAATGTTACTTTTATTTTAGGACAGAAAAAGTATTAAATATTGTAATAATGATTTTTGTATAAAGAAGACAATAAGCAGATGACAGGTCCAATCACCTACAACACCATTAAATAATCATAACTTAATGGTTTCCCAAAAAAAAAACAGAAAATAAAAATGTTCAATATCCACAAATTAAATTCAGCAAGATTAAAATCAAACCAGTCAATTTTTTTAGCAAGACTAAATTCAGCCAATATTAACAAATTAAAAAAATTTCGAAATAAGAAGTACTCACTAAAAAATAGATTATTTTCTTCCAAAAATATTGTGGTACATTACCATTTTATTATTGACTAATTGGATGCCACTTCTCTCCTTGCCATTCATAAAGGAAGCTTTTGAAAGGGACAACGTAACGATAAAAAAACAGTAACATTCAGAGTATGGTTGAAAGAAATTTACCCGAGTTTGATGTAAATCATATAAATCTCTTTACTCAAATTATAAAAGTATTCTTATTCCTTATCCATTTTGTAGTTCTTGAATTTTCATGCCTTTCCATCATCTTTTCTAGATCTGAATAATAAAATAAAAGAAAAAAAAACAAAAACTTCAATATATGAAGCATAAAAATAAAATTTATAGAGACATTTTTCTCAACAAACCAAAATGTATTATTCATTCAAGGTGCTTTGATTCATCACTTTTTTAAATTATGTTCTTTGACCAAAATTTGCAAAAGCTAAAAATGTTAAACCAAATATGTATAATTGCAAAATTTAAAATGCAGATCTGAAAACGATATCATTTCTGTACATCTAAAATTAATGTGTAGCATGATGAGAATCCTAAAACAATAAAATCAGAAAAGTTGTGCATAAAAATAATGAAAAAGGAACCTAAAAATCAATAAATAAATCAAACAAAATAAAAATAAGAAAAAAATAACTTCAAATATTGCCAAAAATTATAGATCTGCTTGAATATTTGAAGAAGTTTTGTGAGATTAACAGAAGTTGAAGAAGAAGAAAGTTGAGGGATGATTTCAGGAGTCAAGAATGCAGAGAGAGAGAGAGAGAGGAATAAAAAGAGTTGGTACTGATATGAGAGAGAATACACATTGCGTGTGTGTTATGGCATGGTTTGTAAGGCAGACAAATTGGTTATTGGGGGAAGAGAAACACCGTACACGAAACAATGTTTTCAATTTAAAAAAAATGCATTTTTTTAGTTACATTTCGGTCTACATCAACCATGAAGCCAAATATTTTTAAAATTTGTACACAAATCAAAGTTATTATCATTGACTTCAAACTAAAAGTGCAAGTTAGTTAAAAAAAGTAAAATTTGGACTAAAAATACCGTTCATTTGGTGAGGTGGAGGACAAAGACAATAGGTTAAATTTGTGTTTTTCAGAGCATCCGATTTTTTTATATTATAGATATATATTTGTATTGCGTTGCTAACAAATTCAATGGAGACCTAGTGGATAGAGTTTTTTTATTGTAAATGTTATGGGTTTCAAGTTGAATAATGGGAGTAAGGATCCACTCCATTTCCTAAAAAGAAATGGAGGGTCCATTACTATAGTTTTGTGTGCATAAAGTTAAATAAATAGTAAATATATGTCACATGTCTTAAAAATGCGTGTAATATACACACAAAATTATAGTAATGAAAAAGAAATGGAGTATAAAAAATGGAGTGTATCCCTCTTGAATAATGGAGGTTTCAACTTTCAACCCTTCTTGGAACCTCTTAGGTGGAATAACTGGATATTTAAAAAAAATGAAAAGAAGACTATTTAATGGAGGTTTGTCACATTTTGAATCCGCATGCTGCGTTGACTTGGATCAATCTGAAACTCATCTTCTTCATTCCATCTAATGGCTTTACGAGATTCCTCTACCTACAAACACGACGTGTATCTCAGCTTCAGAGGCGAAGATACACGATTCAGTTTCACTTCCCATCTCACCGCTGCTCTCAATCAAAGAGGGATCCGCACCTTCGCTGACGACGGCGTGCTTCTCAAAGGAGATGGTCCCAGTCGATCACTTTTGAAGGCAATACAAGAATCCAGGATTTCCATAGTTATTTTCTCTAACAACTACGCTTTTTCTAGCTGGTGCTTGGAAGAACTCACCGCCATCCTAGATTGCTACGAGGAGAAGAAGAATAATGGCAGTGTGGTTTTACCTGTTTTTTATGAAATGGATCCTTCTGATGTTCGACACGGGAGAGCAAGTTACGGAGAAGCACTGGCTAAGCATGAGGAGAGGTTCGTCAAGGAGAAAGTCCAAAAATGGAGGATGGCTCTACACAATGCAGCTAACCTCAGTGGCTTTCATTTCGGGTATGACGAGAATTGATTCCGAGTGAATTCATATAAATAAACTATACATAAACATTTATATGATAAACTTGTATACTATAAAAGCTTTTAATTAAACTGATTATCCAAATTATGTTCACACAAGTTTCTCTGAATGAGCAGGAAGGGTGGATACGAATATAAATTTATTGAGAGTATCGTTAAGGAAATCTGTAGCATGGTTTCTCGTGTTTCTTCACGTGTTTCTTTACGTGTTGCGGATTACCCTGTTGGATTGGAGTCTCGAGTGGATAAAGTAAAATCACTTCTGAATCTTGAGTCTGATGATCTAGTCCAGATGGTAGGCATCCATGGGATCGGTGGAATTGGTAAAACTACAATTGCTCTAGGAGTATATAATTCAATTGGTGGCCAGTTTGAAGGTCTGTGTTTTCTCGAGGATGTACGAGAGAATTCAATGAAATTTGGGTTAATACATCTTCAAGAGATTGTTCTTTCTAAGATATGTGGTGATGGGGATATTGACATACAAAATGTGAAACAAGGAATTTCAACGATGAGGAAAAGGCTATGCCGAAAAAAGGTTCTATTGGTTCTCGACGATGTTGACAAAATGGAGCAGCTTCAAGCTATTGCAGGAGCATCCGATTGGTTTGGTCCTGGCAGCAGAGTCATCATTACAACCCGGGACAATAATTTGCTAGCAAAACATGACGGTGGATTTGGATTTGGAAGAACCTATGAGGTAGAGGAATTAAGTGAAAAAGAAGCTCTTGCTCTTCTTAGTTGGAATGCTTTCAAGACCGACAAAGCAGTTGATCGAAGCTATGCACACGTTTTAAATCGTGCATTAACCTATGCTTCTAGGCTTCCACTGGCTTTGCAAGTATTGGGCTCCTACTTGTTTGGAAAACGTATAGACGAATGGAATGATGCATTGGATGAGTATGAAAAAATTCCTGATAAAAATATCCTAAGGGTACTCAAAATAAGCTTTGATTCCTTGGAGGAAGAAGAGCGGAGAATTTTTTGTGATATTGCTTGTTTCTTCAATGGACATAAGTTGGTAGAAGTGGAAGACATACTCGGGGCTCATTATGCTTTATCTGTGAAAAATAGTATAACAGTGTTGATTGAAAGATCTCTCATAAAGATTGATGACGGTCTTGTCACATTACACGACTTGATACAAGACATGGGTAGAGAAATTGTCCGACAGGAATCACCAGATGTGCCTGGGAAACGAAGTAGGTTATGGCTTCCACAAGATGTTGTTCAAGTTTTACAAGATAAATCTGTGAGTAGTTGACTGATATACGGTGGTTTGATTTTTCATTTGTAACCATGATTTCTAATCTTTTGTTGACAGTACCAATACACAATTGTTTTAAACACTTTATATATTATACACGAGTTTGTCTGCAATTGACCTGTACTTTTATTTATCTTAAAAAGGGTTCTAATACAGTTGAAAGCTTATTACTGGATTTCCCCAAAGATGGAATAAACTCGAGTGGTGAAGAAGTAAACTGGGATGGAGAGGCCTTAAAAAAGATGCAAAACCTCAAAACACTCATTATTAGAAATGTTCGTCTTAACAAAGGCCCCACACATCTTCCCAATTGTTTAAGAGTGTTGGAATGGTCGGGGTATCCTTCATCGTCATTACCAGTTGGTTTTCATCCAAAGAAACTGGTGATACTCAAGTTGTCCGAGAGTCGCCTAAGGATAAGTGAACCAATTCAGGCAAGTATTTGTTTGAGTGTATGTGCTTGCCTTATATACTAATAAATGCAGTTTATATTCTTATGATTTTCATTTGGCATATTGTATTTTTTTTCCATTTTAGGGTTTCAAAAGTCTGACAGTTTTGGATTTCAGCTACTGTGAATGGATAACTCATATATCTGATGTATCTGGCCTCCCAAATTTAGAAAAAATATCTTTAAAACATTGTGAAAGTTTAACACAGATTCACGAATCAGTCGGACTTCTGGAAAAACTTAGAATATTGGATGTTGTTCATTGCAAGAAGCTCAGTGCTTTACCGCCCATCAGATTGACCTCTCTTGAACAACTCAATCTTTCACATTGCTCGGCTCTTGAGAGTTTCCCAGAAATATTGGGGAAGATGGAAAACCTAACAGAGCTTCATATAATGGCAAGTCCCGTAAAAGAATTACCATTTTCAATTCAAAACCTTACACGGCTTCGAAAATTAGAACTACACATCTGTGGAACGATTCAGTTACCAAGTAGCATTGCCATGTTGGCAGAACTTAGTTTGATGCGTGTTTCAAAATGCCAAAGGTTGTGTTTATCCAAACCGGACACTGGTGAAAAATTGGAGTCCAAGTCATCAAAGACAGAACATCTTATTCTGTCATATTGCAACATATCAGATGACTTACTTCCAATAGGTCTTACTTGGTTTTCCAATGTGAAAGATTTGGATCTCTCGGGGAATAATTTTGAAATTCTTCATGCGAGTATCAAAGAGTGTCTCTTTCTTAGGAACCTTAAGCTGGATGATTGCAAGAATATACAAGAAATTAAAGGGCTACCATGGAAACTAGAATCATTTTCTGCACAAGGATGCACATCCTTGAAATACTTGGACTTCACAGGACAATGTCCCTCTTCGATACGAGAGCTTATTTTGGATGGTTGCTCATTTTTAAAACAAGTTATAGGGGTTCTGCCAAATTTGGAAAGCTTCTCTGCAAAAAACTGCACATCATTGTCTACAAGCATGTTTGTGAATCAGGTTCCTTTTTTTATTCCTATTTAATTTACTTAAATAAGTGTTAAATATGTTTTGTCCTTATAAAATTAAATTTTTTTAAGTTTAGTTCCTACATAAATTTTAATCAATTTTAGTTGTTATGCCACTATACTTCATATCGATTTAATTTATTTTTATTCATTAGTTATTACTTGGCAAGAACTTCCAGCATGCAAGCCTATTCTTATTCATTGAGTAATAGTACCAACACTAACTGATATCTTTTTGAATAAGTTGTTCATCATTATATATGTGACTTAACGCGCGTCTTCAAACTGTTTTTTATGCAGTAATGGATTGCATTTAAAAGCTCAGTTACTGGTGGTACATGTAATGCTTAGTGTTATTTTCATTTTCTTGTAGCTATTAGGTTGTTGAACCCTCTTTCTTTCTCTATCAGAAAATATTTATATGATGGGCTAGATGGATTCCAAGTCATGGTTTAAAATCTTTTGGCGCAAAACACACTCGTCAAAAATAACTTCGCAACGATTTCTTGAATTACATAGAAAAATTCAAAAGTTGAATAAGACAAATGGAGGAAAGAAAATTGAAAAAGAATCATATCATTATTATCATTTTTTCATACACTTCTGCAATAATTATGTTGACTCCAATACTACATAATTTCTTTTTGGTGTTTGAGAGTGTTTACTGTATTTGCTGTGGAAATTAGTTGATGCTGTAGAGGAGTATCATGAAGATTGGCAATTTGATGGAGTGATTTTGTATACTTGCAAATACTTACATAACTTTAAAGTACACGGTGCCTATGTATTGGCTTTAACCACAGCCACAACAATTGCTTATAAATTTCCATTTTAGGCTTGAAGTCTTCACTTTTGTGATCAGTAAAATCAGTTCCTATCAAATGAGTTTTAGTTCTTGCTGATGTCTCAATTATTTGATAAACTTTTAACAGTTTCTGAACTTTTTACTGACAGGAATCAGTAGAAGCCGGAAACAAGATGTTTTCGTTACCAGGAACAAAAATTCCAGATTGGTTTACACACCGTGTAAATGGAGGATCAATATCTTTTTGGTTTCGCAACAAATTTCCAGTAATTTCTCTCTGTCTTGTTATCGAATCGATGGGTGAGCAAGCTATCACCATAAAGTTTAGCCCCAGAGTGTTCATCAATGGCAATAAAAAGTCCCTTGGAAATCGGAAAGTCCACGAGTTCAGAATAGCAACAGATCACATACTTTTGTTTGACATACGTCTGCTAAAATTTGAAGATAAAGAGGATGTAGTCTATTCATACAATAGCTGGAATCATGTGTTGGTTTCATATGCAGATCATATTAACAACAACGGGGTCCCAATCAAAGGGGTTGCCAAATATAGTGGAATACATGTATATGAACAATACAGTTCTATGGCAAATATCCGATTCAACAATCCCCCACAGTCGTTACTAAGTGTGAATTCGAATACAAATTCAATGGAAGCACACCAAAGAGGCCAGGTGAAAAAAATTCTTCTCTTTTCTTTTCTCATTTACTCCATTCTTATCTCCCTCAATCTGTATTTGTTATATTTATTTTTTCCCCTTGTTTTGCTTTTGTTGTATTTACTTTTCAGATCGCAGCAGGTAGACACCAGAAAGACCAGACAGAGAATTTATCTTCACTCATTCTCTCATCGACCCAACTTGAACCTGCAATTACTGACGCGAAAAATGGTCCAGGCCCTAAACCAACACTTCCAGCTAAGAGGTCTTTGGAAGGTGTCACAAGAGAAGCTTCAGGGAGACTTCCAGAGGAGGATACTCATCCTACGACTATTTCATATATCCCTCCCATCATTCAAAATTGTCGCGTGGGTGATGATATTGAACCAGAAGCAGTATCTTCGTGTGAACTTGAATCTGAAGAATCCTCTTCATCTGAAGGTTCTGACTCAGATGATCCCTTTGACCGTGTTGATAGAAGACTCGGTATTAGTGCCAAGGAAACCATATCGTCCGCATCACGTTCTCGGGATGCTTCATTTGGATCAATTAAAGAGGCTATTAGATCCTTGGATGGATTAATGGTTAAGGACTTATCTGAAGTCTCTTCTGATCCTGATGCACAGTCTGGACTTGGTCAATTGTTGGATGTACTGAGTACAAGTAGCCACCCCAAGGTTACTTTCGAGGTGAAGGAAGCTATTGTGGAGTTCAAGAGAAAGGCCTTTTTATCATTTCAAGAATTCCAATCTGCTGCCGAGTCTGTCAACAAACTGAAGAATTTTGAGAGGCATCTGGATAGAATTCAGCAGGAGACTCTTGCAGGCAAGGGTCAAAGGAAGGACCTCAAAAGCTCGATAAAAAAGGTTTCTTTGGGAATCAAATCTGAAAATAGGAGGAAGAAGGAGTTAGAGACAGAAATTGCAACTTTAAGAATACATCTATCTACCAAAGAAAGAGACCATGAACAACTTGTGCTGAATCTCAAGAATCAGGAGGAAACACACTCAACCTATTCAACAAGTTATGCTTCTATCAACCATCAAGCTATAGCACTATTAAAGAAAGCTGATGACTTACTTGCTGCGAATAGTGGAGTAAAGCATGAGGGTAAAGCTGCTGAAGTGAAGCAGAGTATGCTCAAGTCTACCTGGTCTTTTGACCTCGCTAATCTGTTCAATAAGATTAAAAATAATATTGATACTGACCTTTTATGATTGCAATGTACTAAAACAATGTAAACTTTGTTTTTCTTTACTCAAGAAAACTTTGACAATGATTTCAACAAATGTCCTGAATCATAACTAGTAAACAAATGTATTGAAACAATATAGTGGGTATATTGCTTCATTTTCCAATTGATTTTACTTTAGAATTTAAAATAGAAACACTGTAAGGTGTATACATGACTTAACTTCATAGAGTATTTTTCTTGTTAGGCAGGGAAGGATGTGAATATCAAATAATTGCAGGTAGCTTTTGAAGGCTGAGACAAACACAAGAAAAGGAATTTGAATTGAGTTTTCAAGAAAAATTTCCTTAAAAAAAACTATTCACTTAGATAAATGAGATAACAAGCTAAGAAGAAAAGTGACACTTTCGATTTATACAAGTTCACCTTAAACAAGGCTAATCTTGTCCACCCGCCAAGGTGATTTCGCCTTCAAAAAGAACTTAATCCACTAATCTTGAAAGATTACAATCAAACGTCTAAGAGTCTAGAAAGACATCTTAGCCCTCTCAAGTATACAGACTAACAACCTAGTCACTTGAGGAATAACAAATCTCAAAAGATTTACAATAAAAAATGTTTACAAATAGTGCTTCTAGATAAGCAAATAAAACAAAGTTTAAGAACAAGTGTTTACACAAATAATGAGCAACAACTCTTTGTGTTTGAGATTCTCTTGAAATGAATATTTCTCTTTGTGAGTGTTTTGAACAGTATCTATCAAGTTTATTTCTTTTGGTTTCTCTTTCACGTTGGTGTATATTCAATATTCAGTAGTTGAGCAATTTCTTCAATGAAGTAGTGCTTCCATATATAGCCTCAAAAAGTAGACCGTTGAGAAGGACAAAAACACCGGTTACCATGCCAGCTAACATAACGACTCTTATGAGATTGTGGGAGACAAAGAGCACACAAATTCCTTGGTCGTACATACGTTCTCTCAATAGTGGAGTGGGTATTGTATTGTTGTACCATTTATCTTCTTGTACAAGTTTATGATCTTTCCTTCTTAATAATATACTTCTGATATGAAGTAGTGAGAGTATAGAAGATATCATGTTACATGAGTATTCCAAGAATATCAGAGTCTTCAGGGTCATAACCTTGTCTTTAGAGTTGAACGCAAAAGTTTATCTGAACAACAAATCTTGATTTATGAGCTGGAAATCTTGACTACTGATATGGAAGTAGTAGCTTATCTGAGAAATACATGTAGATCCTTTTCTAGCGAACATTCAACATTCTTCAGAACTACCGATGTTTATTTATAAATGGATGAATAGTTCTTCTGAGGCGTGACAACGCTGATTCTGGTGATCTTTCTAGATAACTATCTAGATAACTATCCATAATCAAACAAAATCTTATATCTGCACCCTTAAGAAACTATTAGAGTTCAAAATTGTTACATATAAAATATATGTATTATTATCATCAAAACTAGAGATTAAATGCAGAACTAAACCTTGTTCTAACAATCTCTCCCTTTTTGATGACAAAATCATGTATTTTAAGGAAGCAATTTTACAAGGTTATATCATAAAAAGTATTAGAGTTAGATAGAGAAAACTCCCCATGAGATGAACAAACCCTCCCCTGAGTCAGATAAGGGATATCAGAGCATTGTTAACTTGTTAGAGCCTGATTTTAGCATATAGTCCGCTTATCAGAACTATCAGAGCGCGTTGTTTCTCAGATATTGATTTGTTAGATATTTCTGAACATTAGAAATTTTTTATCTGATCTTTATCCTGAAACTCATTCTAAAAACTCTTTGCATGTTCAAAATGTTAGAAAAATATGTAAGCAATGAGATTTAGAGAATTAGATATGAATCAAAATCATCACTATTTTCTCCCCCTTTTTGTCATAATAAAAAAGTTAAAATTCAATGAATTTTAATTATTAAGCACGCTTTTCTGAAAATCATCAAGATAGAAAGAAAGGATAACAAATAAACTTTCATTGATAATAATAAAGGAGAGTACAAACAAGATTAAGAAAATAGAAAAACTAAAAGACGACAAACAACGAAATAACTTATGCTTCAAAGACTTCACATCTGACTTCTTCAAGAGTGTTTTATGATCCAACCAACTTGTCAATAATTCTTGGCTTGATACTTTTCTCATTATTATTTCTCGTATATATAAAGGTTACAGGGCTATATCGGTAATTACACTAAATAATTACATTTAAACTAATTCCTATTCACACCCCCCCTCAAATTGATGCTGCTTGTCAATGAGCATCAATTTGCTAACAAGAAACTGATGACGTGGACGCAGAACAGCCTTGGTAAGAATATTTGCAATCTGCAACTGAGTACTGACATGAGGAAGTGATATTATTCTGTCATCATAAGCGTCACGGATTGAGTGACAATCAACTTCAATATGTTTGGTGCGTTCATGAAAAACAGGATTCGCAACAATTTAGATGGCACTTGTATTGTCAGCATAAAGTGAAGTTGGCTCTATTTGAGGAAATCCAAGTTCAGCCAAAAGACCACGAAGCCAAATTATTTCAGAACAAGCAGCAGACATGGCACGATACTCAGATTCAGTAGAAGATTTAGAGACTCTCGCTTGTTTCTTACTTTTCCATGAGATCAATGAAGAGCCAAGAAACATGCACCAACCAGTGACAGATCGTCGAGTATCAGGGCTATAACACCCCGATATCCGTTGCACGCATCAACCGTGTCGGCCAACCGAGCATGTTACCGGCTTAATTAATAATCTCCCCTAGGTCCGCTTATCGGCTGCCCAGGAAATATTGTTTTTGCCTCCCGCAGGAATCGAACCATGTACCTAGGGGTTAAGTACATATTCATAGCAATTCCTGCTACCACTTGACCATGCTCAAGTGGTAGCAGGAATTGCTATGAATATGTACTTAACCCCTAGGTACATGGTTCGATTCCTGCGGGAGGCAAAAACAATATTTCCTGGGCAGCCGGTAAGCGGACCTAGGGGGATTATTGATTAAGCTGGTGACATGCTTGGTAGGCCGGAAGCCCTGCGGGGTAAGCGGAAATCCAAGGTGTTACAAGGGCACCCTGCCCAATCGGCATCACTATAAGCACTCAATTTAGGAGGAACTCCAGTAGGAAAGAATAAACCACGATGAGAGCTTCCCTTCAAGTAACGAATTATACGACGAACTGCTGCCAAGTGAAGGTGGCGAGGAGAGTGCATGAATTGACTTACTTGTTGAACAGCAAATGATATGTCAGGGCGAGTAATAGTCAGGTAATAAAGGCTACCCACGAGTTGACGATACAATAAGGGATCATGCAACAGATCACCATCATCACGATGATATTTAACATTAACCTCAAGAGGAGTATCCACTGGATTAGCCGATTGCAGACCAGCCATAGAAATTAAATTTGTGGCATACTTGTGTTGATGGAGGAATATACCCTTGGATGTAGAATGAACCTCAAGACCAAGAAAATAATGCAAATTACCAAGATCTTTCATATGAAACGCTGCTTGTAACTGCTGTTTGAGGCTTTGAATGGAAGCATGATCAGAACCAGTAATAATCATATCATCAACATACAGAAGAAGTAGGACAATTCCAGTAGATGTTCTATGAATAAATAGAGAAGAATTATACTGACTCTGAGTAAAGGAAAACCCAAGTAGAGTGGAGCGAAATTTTTCATACCATGCTCTAGGCGCTTGTTTCAAACCATATAAGGAGCGTTTGAGCTTGCACACACCCTTAGATGACGGAAATAAACCTTGAGGAGGAGTCATATAAATATCTTCCGTCAGGTCACCATGAAGAAAAGCATTTTTCACATCTAATTGATGAAGAGCCCACCCGTTAGAAGCATCTATAGAGAGTACCGTACGAACAGATGTCATTTTGGCAACCGGTGCAAATGTCTCATCATAATCAATTCCACATTCCTGCTTGTTTCCTAAGGCAACCAAGCGAGCCTTGAAACGGTTGAGGGACCCATCAGAATTCAATTTCATAGAATACACCCATTTGCAGCCAATGGGTTTAACATCAGGAGGACAAGAGACAATATCCCATGTGAAATTCTCTTGAAGAGCTTGAAGTTCCTCATTCATTGCTTTTATCCAACGTACATCTTTAACAGCCTATGAATAGCAAGTAGGAATAGATATGCTAGAGAGTGTGACAGTCAGAGAAGTATGTGAGGAATCATACCTGTCTGGTGAATATCTATCAGGTGCTCGAGATATTCGACCAGAACGTCGTGGTTCAACCGTTACAGGAGCAGGTGGCGGTTCAGCGTCGGGAAGGGGTGTGGGAACCTGCTGTTTGTGTTTTCTGACATATACATGACCTGGTTTATAGCGTTCTATAGATTGAGGCATAATAGAAAACTTAGGAAGAGTAACAATATCATTCATGACAGGAGAAACACATGGAAACATAAACTGATTATCAAAAAATGTCACATTCCTAGAAATGCGAAAACGATGGTTAGTGATATCATAACACACAAATCCCTTATGAGAGTGACTATACCCCATAAACGCACATTGAACAGACTGCGCTCCAAGCTTATGCCTTTCAAATGGAGGTAAGTGAACAAAACAACCACATCCAAAAGTATGTAAATCATTATAATTAGGCTGAATTTTAAAAAGACGAAAAAAAGGAGAATCGAGATCAATAACCGTAGAAGGAAGACGATTGATCAAGAAGACAACTGTGGAAAGAGCCTCCACCCAAAATCGGGGTGGTACAGAAGCTTGAAGAAGTAAAGTGCGGGTCACATCAAGCAAATGACGATTCTTGCGTTCTGCCATCCCATTTTGTTGGGGGGTATTGGGACAAGATCGTTGAGACAAAATGCCTTTTTGTTGAAGAAATTCTTGAAACTCACGAGACATGTACTCACCACCAGAATCAAAGCGAAAAATTGTAGCATTTTCATGAAATTGAGTTTCAACATATGTCAGAAATTTCTTAAACATAGAAAACACTTCAGATTTAGACCGAAGAAAATATATCCAAGTAAAACGACTATAATCATCAATAAATGTGACAAAATATTTATAGCGAGCATGAGAAACTACAGGAGACATACCCCATACATCACTATGAATAATTTCAAAACAAGAGGAAGCCCGAGAAGCACCAGACGGAAAAGGAAGTGTTTTACTTTTAGCTAATTTGCAAACAGAACATGAAAGAGAGGCATTAGAAACAACATTTTTATTTCCCAATAAACCAGTTTTAAATAAATGAGATAAAACAACAGAGTTAGGATGACCCAATTTTCTATGCCAATCCTCATAAGAATTCAAGACATTATTACAAACAAGAGATAAATGACTAGAAATAAACTGAAGTGGAAACAGTCTTCCCACTTTAGGCCCCTTCGCAACCACCTTCCCCGACACCTGTTCATTCGTGATAGAGAGAGCATTACCATCCGCAATTTGAATTTTCTGATTATCATGGTAAGAATGTAAATTGTGCAAGTATTCAGAAGAGGCTGTCATGTGATTGGATGCACCAAAATCAAGAAACCACGGGCAGGAAATATTCGAAGACTTACCCTGAATTCCCAAGGTTGAAAGAGCAGAAAGTACCATTTGTTGGATTATTTCAGGTTGGAGAGCACCCCCATTAGATGGATTGGTGATGGAAGGACCAACTGCAGAGCTTGTACTATCAGGAAATGCTTGCACCGAGCGTTGTGCTGATCGTGGAGGACGGGTGGGACAATCAGAGATAATATGGCCCCGCTGCTTGCAATAATTACAAAACTTCTTACTGCAACTCTGAGCAAAATGTCCAAATTGTTTGCAAGAGAAACATTGGACATGTCGAATATCACGACCTTTACCTCTACTCTGAGGAGCATATGCAAACATAGCAGACTCAGAAATGACAACATCGTGAGACATGGATCCTTGAGTAGCAAGACGTTGTTCCTCTTTGAGAAGTTCACCAACACATGTATCTAAAGAAGGAACAGGATTCCTATTCAACAAAGCACCTCTGACAACCTCAAATTCTGCACGAAGCTTCATGAGAAATTGATCTCGCCTACTAGTATTGTAGACCTCTTGGGCATCCGCGAGAGGACTCTTGGGAACATCAACATGTATAATCGCAGAGTGTTCTGTCCACAAATTCAAAAAACCAGAATAATATTCTTGAACAGACAGATTGCCTTGTTTGTAATTGGCAATGTCTAGCTCCAACTGAAAACGTTTGGCCGTGTTGTCTAGGTTATAGATACACTTCAAGTAGTTCCACATTTCTTGGGCAGTGGAAAAAGATCGCAAATTATTAATCATGTGAGGATCAATAGTACCGAGAATCCAAGTGATAATCTGAGCATCTTCTATTTCCCATGCATCTAAGTCAGTTGTCTCTAACGGTGCCAAAGAGACATCGTCCAAGTGACTCCATAATCCTTTCCCTTTGACACACATCCGAAACTGAAATTCCCAAACAAGATAATTCTTTCCGGTAAAACGAACACAAATATGATCTATCTCTTCTTCGGAAGCCATAATATCAGAGATGACTTAAGAACAATTTTGTTAACGTGAAACAAGAAACACCAACGGAACACTGAAGAAAATACTTGCCGACACCAAATCAACACCCCAATTCAGGATACTCACCGACACCAAGTTAAAACCCTAATTCAGAATACTTGCCAACACCGAGTCAAAACCCTAATTCAGAATACTTGCCGACACTGATACGATAACACGATCAAAGCAAACACGATTTGTAAGCACCCGAGATTAGAATCGCAATCTTGGAAGAGATTACCGAGAACCGAGATGATTTCAATTACCGAGAAACGAGATCTACCGAGACGATTTCAAGAGCGACCCAGTGGGGTGACGCTGAATAAAGCCAAGATTAACGTAAAACTCACAGGTTTGATCGAAAACCTACTGATACCATGTCAATAATTCTTGGCTTGATACTTTTCTCATTATTATTTCTCGTATATATAAAGGTTACAGGGCTATATCGGTAATTACACTAAATAATTACATTTAAACTAATTCCTATTCACACAACCGAATAAAACTGAGCATATATGCCTCATAGAAAAGTTCATATAGAACTCTTCCAAAAGGTATGAAGGACTTATATCTGCTTCTGGAGACTTCAACAGATTCCTTCAAATAGTTGAAGATGGTTTGGGGAAAGTTGACCTTAACATCAGAAAGGAGAAAGTAGATGAAGAGTCTGTCATCGTGTGACAGAACATTCAGACTATCTCCTCGAGGGCGAAAGTTGGTTAGAAGAAGTCGAAACCAAATTTTAACTTTGCTGGATTTTTGGGATCTTATCTAGACGAAAACATGTCATGGATAGAGATGAGTTTCTCCACGAAGGTATATTTGAGACTGAATTGCTCCACAATGATACCACTAATATCAACATAACCTATGGCTTCATCAATTGAGGTAAAAGTAATGACAATGGGAAAACTAGAGACATTTGAGCAAATTGATAAACCATGATTGCTCACAGAAACATATTTCCAAAAGGTTTTGACCATATTTGGATAAATTGGTCCATGCAACATTGCAGAATATCTAGACCATCTTTGAGCAAGAATGCTCAAAGACATGTTGAAACTAGTATCCTTTAGGCTGGAGAAATTTGGACGGACTTCATGAATGACTTCTAAAATATCCCCTCTTCCAGTGAAGATTTTTGAAGACATGAAGGAACAAATTTGTGGAAAGAATATTTCATGAAGACACAAAGAAAGATGAAGAGTGAAAAGAAACAATAAGAGATATATAGAAGAGAGGAGGAGAAGTGACTGAGAAGAGAATTGATTTTGTTAAGAAACCAATCAACCTTGAAAAAATCAACGTAGTTAAAGTCTAAGCTTGGGACTAAGGAGAATGAAGTATAACCATCATTTACAAGATAACTGTCAAGGAAACTTAAGACCAGAAGACAAAAATAAAAACACAAGTAGATATGTCGTGCTAACAATATTTAATTTCAACTAAAGAATGTCTTAACATTTTCTTAAATACCACTTATAGGAATAAAACTTGAAGATTTTATCTATTCTCAAAAAGAAGTTCCCACTGCTCGAGGTGTTATTCAAACGATGTATTATAATTTAAATTGACAAAAGTCTAAATCATATCTATGTGTTTGAAAAGACACAAGTTAATGTTCTTAAAGTCAAAAATACCAAAAGGTTTCTGACTAATTAAGATATTTTTGATCAAGACATCTTCTAACTTGTAGAAGTATTAAGAAAGAAATTATTTGCACATATCAAAATCAAAATTTTCACAGAAAGAGTCTAACGCATATTAAGATATTTATTTTGGACAGAGTCTCATTTTCAAATGTTTTAGAATGAGCAGAAATCTATCTTCAGCTAAGGGTTTTGTGAAGATATCAGCCCATGATGGTCTTTATCAATAAATTTTAAACTGAGAATCCCTTTCTGAACATAGTCTCTAATGAAATGATGTTTGATTTCTATGTGTTTGGCTCTAGAATGCAAAATAGGATTCTTACTTAGGCATATAGTAGTTGTGTTATCACAAAAGATAGGAATGTTACTTCATATATATGAAAATCTTCACGTTGACTTTTCATTAAGAGCATCTGAGTGTTGCAAAATGATAGTGATATATATTCTGCTTCAGCAGTTGACAGTGCAATGGTTGATTTCCTTTTGCTTAACCAAGATATGAGATTGTTACCCAGAAACTGAGAGTTTCCAAAGTGCTTTTACGTTCTCTACTATCTCCTGCATAGTCTGCGTCACAGAAACATGATAGTTTGTATTATGATGTTTTCTTACACATAAAGCCAAGGTTAGATGTTCCCTCCAGATACCTTAAGATTCTCTTAACAAGTGTAAAGTGTGTTTCCCTTGGATCTGACTAAAAGCGAGCACATAAACATGCACTGAATAGGATATTTGGACGAGAAATAGTCAGATAGAGAAAAGAGTCTATCATACAACGAATCATAAGTATACTTACGGTCCTAAACCGTAGTTATATTTCATGTTAGTTCCAACATTAATGTCTATTTTTGTGGGTACCTGAAATGCATTTCTAGTTTTGAGGGGCATTTTTGGAATTTTGTGTGGTGCGCTGGAAAAGCATGGGGTGGAATAAGAATTTCTCGATAATTATATACTGCCTCCGTCCCTAAATATAAGACTTTGTAAATAAAATTACGTTAATTAAGAAAGTTGGTTAGAGTATTAAATTTATGGTATAAATATACGTTACCTTTCGCCATATAGGCGAAATTCAGTTTACCCCCTTTAATTTTTTCTTTTTGAATTACTCCCTTGAGATATAAAAATTCTATATTTTTGTCCCCTATTACTCTCCTGTAAAATAGTTTTTTTGATTGACCCCCTGATTTTTACATGCTTCAGAGATATTCTAAAATTACCGGGGATAATCAAAATAAAATAAAATTAAAAGAGGTAACCCGAATCTAGCTTATATAGTAGGAGAGTAAAGTATATTTATCCCTAAATTTATTGATTATTTGTATAATTTTACAAATTTATCCTTAGAGAATAATTGATTTTCATACATTCATATTTATTGATGGCATAAAAAAGGTGGTAAAATTATAGATGCTTTTGAAGAAAAAAATTAATGCACTTTAAAACTTGAAGATTGTCTTATAAAAATTGACAAGAAAAGATTCAAGATGATCTTATAATTAGGGACAAGGTAGTATTTTATTTTTCAAAAAAAATTGTTTTTTGAAATTATAATTGTTATTTGTGTTCTAAAAAAGATACTAGTAATAGTCTCGACAGTATCTCGTGAGCTTCAATCAATCTTCTTCATGCTGCGTTGACTTCCAGGTTACTGAAACTCGGAGAGCGGTATTTAATGGCTGGGCAAGCTTCGTTTTTCTACGATGTGTTCCTGAGCTTCAGAGGTGATGATACGCGATATGGTTTTACCGGAAATCTCCACACTGCTCTTCATCAAAGAGGAATCCAAACGTTCTTTGACGATCACGATATTCCAAAAGGTGAAGAATTAACTTCATCACTTGTTAAGGCTATTAAAGATTCCAGGATCGCCATCGTTGTGTTTTCTAAGAACTATGCTTTTTCCAAGTTTTGCTTGAAGGAACTCACCGAGATACTAGACTGCTATGAGGAGAAGAAGAAGAAGAAGAATGGTCGAATGGTTTTACCTGTTTTTTATAAAGTGAATCCTTCTGATGTTCGATACGGTAGAGGAAGTTACGGAGAAGCACTGGCTAAGCACGAGGAGGCGTTTAAGGATGACCTGGAGATGGTTAACAAATGGAGGACTTCACTACACAAAGCTGCTAATCTCAAAGGCTTTCATTTCAAACATGGGTATATTTTTTTTTTAAGTAGGAGCAATCATCACCTTACATGTCGATTTTGTTGGGAAGAGTTAGACCAATCTCTATTTGTAACACGATATTAGATCTTAGTTTAAAATCCTCCAATGTCCAGTACTGGGCGTGACAGGTGTGTTAAGAGTCTCATCGGACAATATATAACTTGAATATGAGTTTATAAGTGAGACAATTCTCACCTTACAAGTCGGTTTTGTTGGAAAGAGTTAGGCCAAGCTTTGATTGTAACATGGTATCAGGGCTTAATTTAAAATCTTCCAATATCCAGTACTGAGCGTGACAGTTGTGTTAAGAGTGTCACATTGGACAATACATGATCTCAATGTGTTTATAAGTGCAAAAAATTCTCACCTTACAAGATAGATTTTGTAGGGATGAGTTACGTCAAACTCTAATTTTAACCGTAAAAAGTCTTTTGAAAGGAGTTAGATATGATGCATTATATGTGACTTGTTTTATAATGTTTAGTAGTTAGGGATTAGTTAAGCGTTGGTAGGAGTTAGTAGTTTAATTTGGTGCAATTGAACTCTATAAATAGGATAATTATGCACACAATTCATTATCTTTTATCAAAATGATTCTCCTTCAAACTTCCAAACTTCTCTTCACTCATTTTTCTCAAATCATTTGATTACTAATAGTAATAACTTGACTTCACACAACTTTTTTTTGTTAGGCAGGGAGGTATATGAATATCAATTAATTTCCAGTATATTTAAGGAAGTCTCACTCAAGATTAATCGTACACTTTTACATGTTGCCAATTATCCTGTTGGATTGGAGTCTAGAGTGGATAAAGTAAACTCACTTCTCAACATTCCGTCGAATGATGTAGATTTCCACATGGTAGGCATCCATGGTATTGGTGGAATTGGTAAAAGTACTGTTGCTCGATCAGTATATAATTCGATTAGTGACAAGTTTGAAGGTTTTTGTTGTTTTCTTGAAGATGTGAGAGTGAGTTCGCATAAATATGGCTTATTAAATCTCCAAGAGACGGTTCTTTCTGAGATACTTGGAGACAAGAAAATCAGGTTGGGCAATGTGCGGAATGGAATGTCAATAATAGAACAAAAGCTCTCCAATAAAAAGGTTCTTTTGGTTCTTGATGATGTTGACCAAAAAGAGCAGTTACAGGCTATTGTTGGATCACCTAATTGGTTTGGTTCTGGTAGCATCGTAATCATTACAACTCGGGACAAAGATTTACTAACACATTATGAGGTTAAAAGTAAACTATATGAGGTGGAGGAACTGAACGACAAAGAAGCCTGTGAATTGCTTAGTTGGAATGCTTTCAAAACTGACAAAGCTGATCCAAAGTACACCGACATTTTAAACCGTGCATTGTGTTACGCTTCTCGGCTCCCACTGGCTTTGGAGGTAGTAGGTTCCAACCTGTTTGGGAAAGGAGAAGAAGAATGCAAACTCATATTAGATCGGTATGACAGAATTCCAGATAAAAAGATCCAGGACATACTACGAGTAAGCGTTGATTCCTTGGATAAAGATGACAGGGATGTTTTTCTTGACATTGCTTGTTGCTTCGGAGGATATAAATTGTCTGATGTTGAAAATATACTACATGCTCACCATGGTTCATCAATGAGACGTGGTATTGAGCTGTTGATTGAAAGATCTCTCATAAAGCTTGATGATAGTCTTGTGGCATTACATGAACTGATACAAGACATGGGTAAAGAAATTGTGCGACAAGAATCCAAAGAGCCCAATGAACGCAGTAGGTTATGGAACTTTGGAGACGTAGTCCAAGTTCTAGAAGAAAACATGGTAAGATTGATTTTTCATTTGTCTCAACATTTTTGTTGACAATATTGGTTCGTAATTGAACTATTATTTTCACAATATGCAGTCAGTTAATACGCAATTTGTCTGTTATGTTCATTCCTAATATCTTCATGTACTGTGATTGCCTTAAAAGGGAACTAGCAAAACTCACATGTTAATTCTGGATTTTCCCAAAGATGAAGGACACATGAAAGGATCCAAAGGAGAAGTAGTAAATTGGGATGGAGAGGCCTTCAAGGAAATGAAAAACCTCAAAACTCTTATTATTAGAAATGGCCATTTTAACAAAGGCCCCACGCGTCTTCCAAATAGTTTAAGAGTTTTGAAATGGCATGGATATGCTTCATCATCGTTACCACGTGATTTTCATCCAAGAAAACTGTGCATACTCGAGTTACCTGACAGCTGCTTAAAGCCTTGTGAACCAATCCAGGCAAGTGTGTTCATGTGTATTGTTGTATGTTTATGAATTCACATCAAATTCCTATGATTATTTATATAGCTCATTTATACTATGTTCTTGCAGGCATTTGCATATTTGAGAATTTTGGATTTTAGCTACAGTGAGTATATAACTGAGATACCTGATGTATCTGGTCTCCCGGATTTAGAAAAATTGTCATTTAAACATTGTGAGAATTTAACTAAAATTCACGAGTCAGTTGGATATTTGGGAAGTCTTAAGATATTGGATGGTTCTAGTTGCATGAATCTTAATACTTTTCCACCCATCATATTGACCTCTCTCGAACAACTCAATCTTTCACATTGCTCAAATCTTGAGAGTTTCCCAGAAATATTGGGGAGAATGGAAAATATAACAGAACTTCATATAATGGGGAGTCCGATTAAAGAACTACCTTTTTCATTTCAAAACCTCACCCGGCTTCGAAAGTTGGAACTACAAATATGTGGAATGGTTCAGTTACCTAGCTGCATTTTCATGTTGTCAGAACTAAGTTTGATGCATGTTTCAAAATGTGAAGGGTTGTGGTTATCGGGACAGGACAAAGGTAAAGAAATGGCGCTCAAGTCTTCAAATGTGGACCGTCTTATTCTCACTGACTGCAATATATCCAATGACTTCCTTCCAATAGGTCTTAACATTTTTTCCAATGTCAAAGATTTAAACCTATCAGGCAACAATTTCACAACTGTTCATTCATGGATCAAAGAATGTAACTTTCTGAGGAACCTTAAGCTGGATAATTGCAGTAATCTACAAGAAATTAGTGGGATTCCAAAGAAATTAGAAACATTTTCTGTGAAAGGATGCACATCCTTGAAATGCTTGGACCTCACTGTTCTTCCTGCATGCACCGCAGAATCTTGTTCTTTGAAAGAACTGATTTTGGATGACTGTGTGTATCTTCAAGAAATTGCACGGCTTCCACAAAACTTGGACGTGCTCTCTGCAAAAAACTGCACCGCATTAACATCCCAGAGTATAAACATGTTAATGAATCAGGTCCTCTTCTTATCCTATTTAGTTTAATTTAATATTTATATTGACTTTGTGCTGATGTTCGGAATGTGCCGAGGTCCTCTCCTTATCTTATATTAACTTTTTTCACTATCGAAAGTCTTCACTATTTTGATCAGTAAAACCAGTTCCCATCAAATTGGCATCAGTTCCTATTTATGTCGCAAAATGTTTGGTTAACATGTAACAGTTTGAAACTTATGACTGACAGAGAGGAGTGCAGGCTGGAAACAAGATGTTTGTTTTCCCCGGAAAAAAAATTCCAGAGTGGTTCAGGCATTGTTTAAGTGTGAAAAAGGCTCATGTCTCAAGAGTGGTTAGAAAACAAGAAATCGCAGGGTCATTTTCTTTCTGGTTTCACAACAAATTTCCTGCAATTTCTCTCTGTCTTGTAATTGGACTGGGGAATGAGCAACCTATCGCGGTCAATTTTAGCCCCCGAGTATTCATCAATGGCCATAAGCAGTGTATTGGCGGTCAGAAGGTTTACAACTTCATCATAGCTACTGATCATGTACTTCTGCTAAACTTTGAAGATAGTGAGGACATAGTGTTTTCAGATAATGAGTGGAATCATGCAGAGGTTTCATATGTTGATCATATTACCAACGATGAGGTGCCAATCAGACAGGTTGTGAGTTATAGTGGAATACATGTATTTGGAGAAACAACCTATCCAGGAAATTTCTGTTTCACCAAACCTCCACAAACAGTGATAAATGCAAATTCGAATCCAAATTCAATGGAGGGGACACAACAAGGAGTTAAGGTTAAAATTTCTTCCCAGTTATTTTTCTCTTTTACCCTATCCCATGTCACTCTAGTTCTTTTATATATTAGCTATTTCTTACATTTCTTTTGTTTTTGTTTATTTTTGCAGGACACTGAGGAGAGACCTCGGAGAGACCAGACAAAGGTCCAGGCCCAACTTCGACCTCCAATTGCCGCTGTGGCAAAAAAAGATATGGCCTCTAAACTATTAGTTCCGGCTAAGAGGTCTTTGGAGGATGTAGTCGGAGAAACTTCAGAAAGGATTCAAGATGACGAGGTTCATCCTACTACAATTTCAAATGATCATCCTGTCATTCAAAGTTGTCGTGAGGGTGATGATATTGAACTGGAAGGAGTATCCTCTTCTGACTCAGACGATCCCTTTGATCGTGTTGATAGAAGACTCGGTATTAGTGCCGAGGAAACCATTTCTGCTGCATCAAGTTCTGGAGTTGCTTCACTTGGATCAATTAGAGAGGCTATTAACTCATTGGAGCTGTTAATGGCTAAGGACTTATCTGAATTCTCTTGTGATCCTGATACACAGTATGGACTTCATCATCTGTTAGATCTACTGAGTACAAGTAGCCACCCCAAGGTGAGTTTAGAGGTGAAGGAGGCTATTGCAGAGTTCAAGAGAAAGTCCTTTTTATCATTCCAAGAATTCCAATCCACTGTTGAGTCTGTCAACAAGCTGAAGGATTTTGAGAAGCATCTAGATAGAATTCAGCAGGAGAGTATGGCAGGCAAGGGTCAAAGGAAGGAGCTCAAAAGCTCAATAAAAAAGGTTTCTTTGGGCATCAAGGCCGAAAATAGAAGGAAAAAGGAGTCAGATGAAGAAATTTCAACGTTAAGAATGCAACTAGCTAAGAAAGAAAGGGACCTAGAACAACTTGTGCTGAATCTCGAGAATCAAGAGAAATCACTCTCAACATTTTCAACAAATTATGCTTCTCTCAACGAGCAAGCTCGAGCACTCCTAAAAGAAGCCGACGATCTACTGGCTACGAGCTGTTGGGTAAAGCATGAGGGTGAAGCCGCTGAAGTGGAGCAGGATAGGCTCAAGTCCATCTGGTCTATTGGTCTAACCAGCCAGTTTAATGAGATTAAAAAGACCTTTTTTTGACTATGATGTGTAGGATGCAATGTTTTTTTCAAACCATTCTATCAAGAACGACCAGGAAATTAATGTAATAAAGAAAATATTTGGCTTTGCAGTGTGTTTCTTGGTAAGCTATCACCTTGCTAACAGTTGTCAATTCTAGACTCCATAACAAGGAATTACTGGCTAATGGCTAAGGGCTGAAGGGTTCACAAATTAGAAAGGATGAGAAGTACTCCTTACTTCAGATGCAAAAATGAGGAATTCCTGAAACTTGTTCAAACAGAGATGATTCGGTGCACACAGATATTTAAACTCCCTACTAGGTCTCAAGTGACAAGTCTAGTATTCTGCTGTAAAATTTCCAGCAACTCTTGGAAAATTTATACGGGTATTTGTTCTGTTATGACTGCTTATCTCCATGCAGAAAGCAAGAAAACATTTATATGATCTTTTATGATTAGTGTGTTGTTGAGTGTAATTCGTTAGTGTCTCAATTGTAGTTACTTGGAATACAAGTAATAGTTGGTTTAGTTAGTTATGACTGTTAGAGAAGTGTAGTTAGTTAGAGTTTTATTGGTGCCTTGTAATGCAAGTACCAACCATATATACTCTTGAATTTTGATCATTGAAAAGTAGTGCAAGTGTGTTTCATTCTCTCTTCTCAATCTTCATCTCTTCCATTCGTTCATTCTAATCAAAGGTGCAAAGTGTGTGTGAAAGAACAAAGCTAAAGCAAACCCGTGTGCATCATTTATGTGCTTGTGTGAATGAGTGCTTTAGGTTTATTCCAACATGAGCGTCAAATTACATGAATGCTGATCAACAAAATCTGACATGAAAACTACAAGCTTCTAAAAAGGAAATCAATAGGGTCTTAAATGGACTACACCAATGCAATTACTCTATAGTCGTGGTTGTTTGGTGGGAATATCGACACAAAAGGTCTAGAAGGGGTGGTTGAATAGACCAATCTTTAAAAAGACGATTTCAAAAATATTTTAGGTCCCATAAAACGAAATCAAGAGATTTTAAAATAGAAGCAAAACACAATGCAAAGAGAGTTTGAAGGCATCTCAATGAATTAATTCAATAAGAATACTACAAGATATCACTAAAGGCATGATTCTTTATAATGCAAATCAATTACTAGATAATCAAAGTTGCTTTAAACAAAGCGATTTAAAAACCTTTACATAGAAATTCATTCAAAACATAATTGGATTTATGATGATCCAATAGATTTGATGCATCGCAGACCTATGCTTACACATGAAATCTCTATACACAAGATCTAATATAAATGACATACAAACGATGCAATGATGCAATAACTATAGTAATGAATACAGAAAATTAAAGGAGACAAGGGGAAGACAGAAAGGTACACAAAGATATATAGTGGTTTGACGTTCGTCCTCGTTTTGCCTACTCCAATTTTTAATGGTGTTAAAACCATCGGAAAATAATCATGATCTTATACTATTTCATAGGTTTGATATAAGCATTTTGATTACACACAAAAACATTAGATACCCTACTGTACCACTAGTCTCCCTCAAACACTCAATCTTTAGAGATGAGGGTCCATAATATTGGATTAGGACTAAGGTTGAAGATGATGAGCAGTGCCAAATGATTCTCTCTCTCTCTCTCTCTCTCTCTCTCTCTCTCTCTCTCTCTCTCTCTCTCTCTCTCTCTCTCTCTCTCTCTCTCTCTCTCTCTCTCTCTCTCTCTCTCTCTCTCTCTCTCTCTCTCTCTCTCTCTCTCTCTCTCTCTCTCTCTCTCTCTCTCTCTCTCTGTTACTCACACATACTCTAATTCACAAGATATCAATAAGGAATTTGATGTCGGTGAATGAAGAATACACTCAGAGGTTCTATCAAGTTTCTAGGTTAAATGGATCTTGATTCTTGATGTTTATTATGAGCTTGATCAAAATTGAATCATTACAAGATTGATCAACTCTCTTTCTCTAGTTTCTCTCAACAAAATTACACAAACAAAGTGTGACAAAAAGGAGATGTAATTTGACATGAATTACACTCAAGAAGTTGTTCTTTAAACAAGAGAAAGATGCAAGGGTGTTAGGAATAGATACAAGGGCTTTCAATGTGTTGGATGAGTTTGTTGTCAAGCATGTTTTGGATTTGGAGTTCGATCTTATTTTTCTAGAAATAAGTATATATATATATATATATATATATATATATATATATATATATATTATATATATATATATATATATATATATATATATATATATATATAGGACATATCTTATGAGAATGGGTAAGTTATATGAGAATGTGAGAATGAATCTGAACCATTAAATTTTAAAATAAATGGTGGAGATTATGTGTCATTGTTTTTTTCTCTCTCATCCATCATTTATTTTAATAATGGAGGAGAGAGAAAAAAGATTGACACATAATCTAAACCATTTATTTTAAAATCTAATGGTTCAGATTCATTCTCATGTTCTTACATAAGAATGTCATTCTCATATGATATGTCCTTTATATATATATACATATATATATATATACATATATATATATATATATACATATATATATATATATATATACATATATATATATATATATATATATATATATATATATATATATATATATATATATATATATATATATATATAGGGGACGACTCAAGTGAGAACACTGGGTTATTATGAGAAATGAGAACAATGAATCACGACCATTAAATTTTGATTTTGTTGATTTTAATGGATTGGATTGGTTTCTCTTTCTATGATCCTTAATATTTATTTTAAATCAATATAGAAAGAGAAACCAATCCAGTCCATTAAAATCAACAAAATCAAAATTTAATGGTCGTGATTCATTGTTCTCATTTCTCATAATAACCAAGTGTTCTCACTTGAGTCGTCCCCTATATATATATATATATATATATATATATATATATATATATATATATATATATATATATATATATATATATATATATATATATATATATATATATATATATATATATATATATATATATATATATATATATATATATATATATATATATATATATATATATATGAGGAGGGATCAAATTACACCCGAAGAGTTACACCACGAGTTACACTCGTTCAATAACTATATCTCGAAATAATATTTTTTAAATTCAACCGTTGTATTGAAACATAATATCATATAGATCATTCCTATAAAGTTTGAGCTTAATCTATAATGATTTACTATGTCATTGAATAACATCAAAATTAACGTTATAGGAAAGCTCATTTTGACGTTAATCTTTGGATATCTTGATGATATAGTAAATCATTATAGATTAAGCTCAAACTTTATAGGTATGATCTATATGATATTATGTTTCAATCCAACGGTTGAATTTAAAAAATATTATTTCGAGATGTAGTTATTGAACGAGTGTAACTCGTGGTGTAACTCTTCGGGTGTAATTTGATCCCTCCTATATATATATATATGGACGAGGGTTTATTAGAATTGAGTTGCGAAGGAGGTTAATGTGGTGGTCATTGTCTAGGGGGTGAAAGTTGAGAAGGTAAATTGAATAAGGTTGAAAAATGGAGAAGTAGAAAGTGAATCTCAGGGATAAGGTGTTGTGTTGTTGGTTTCAGGTTATGGGTTTGGGTGTGATAACTTGGATTCAAAATATATTTGTTGTGGAGTGGGTTTGAATCAGTCTTTTTACTTGGTGGGCCGAAGTTGAAAAAGTTGGGTTGGAATTTTAGCTGTGAGGATGTCGTTTTTTTTGTGGTGTGTAAAAGAAAGGCTTAGATTTGTGCAGCCGATTAGAACCGGCACAATAGATTGGAGCCATGGGGCCCTAAAAACAACACCAGCTCCATAGAGAGGGAGAACGTAGAAATCAACCAAAAAAGTCTATGAATGTAGTGATAAAGGGACAACAACACATAGTCGCGTTACATTCTAGGTTGGCATCATTACCAACCATAACTTTGAGGTTGGTAGTAAGGACAAAAGGGGGCTCTAAGAATCGTGCTATGTGATATTGGACGAAATTGTAAGTGCTACCCCCATCAACCTAAGGCGGAATGTGGAAGCAACGGTGTATCCGGAAAGTGCTTGGAGGCTAATTTAGGCATCAGTGGAATTTTCGCTCAGTGTGGTGGTGGGTTTGAAATCAAAGGAGTCGGGGTGATGTTCATGATTTTTAAGTTGGGATCGGGTAGGTCTTCTGTTGTATGGAGGAAAAAACGTCCTTTACACTTTTGTTGAGGGGTAAAGGTTTCATCGCAGTTGTAACATAAACCTTTTTCTTTACATGAAGCCTTTTCTTCCGATGATAGATTATGTAGTTGGATCAATTTGTGGTAGGTGTGGGTAGTAGAGGAAGTGAATGTGGTATGTTTTGAAGTGGTGTAGGGTTGGAGGATGGAGCATTTGCAGACTGGGTTTTGGGTTTGAAGGAACGACAGTGTTCTTCGATTTTGTCTTCTTGGAGTTTAATTTGGCCAATGTTGTTGTTTGGGTTAATGGAAATGGTAGAAGGGCTTGAACCTTTTGACGAATCTCCGATGAGAGTCTAGAGATGAAGCAGATGAGGAGAAAAGATTGAGGAACGATGCACAAGCTTAAAAAGGGAACTAAAAGGGTTGTCCTAGTATAACTATGCAAAACGGGCTTCCAAGGCTTGTAAGAATCTGACCCAATTAGTGATTAAACCATTGAGGAACATCCAAAGATACCAACTAAGAGTTGGTCCATCCATGTAAAAAGAGGCGACGATGAATCTTTCTTCCTCTGGTGTTTGGTGATAGTAAAAAAACTGTTATATTTTGAAGATCCATCCAGGTGCATCAGTTTCGTCGAATTTGGGAACATCGAGTTTCATACGGGGTGTGGTGAGTGGTGGTGTCGGAATTGTGGTGTTTGAAGTGAAGGTAGTGGGGGTGTTGTAATGAGGGTGGAAAGTTGTTCGATGATGGTGTCTACTTTTGCATAAAGGTCATCAAGTCGTTAGACATTGGTTGGTGGCCTCGTTGTAGGTGGAGGTGAGTAAGAGTAGTGAAAGCACCAAATTGTTAGAGTCTAGTCCTTGAATTAGTAGGATAAGGAAATCCTCCTAAGATTATAGAAGAGAATGGAGATAAAAAAAATTCTTGATGCCTTTTCATTTAAGATAATGCATACTATATATAGCCACATTACATAGAAATCTAATGGCTTGATTACAAATAATGTAGATCCACAAATCCAGAATGAAAGGACTATGGCAGCTAATATAGTATCTAGAAGAAATCTTAACAAATTGTAAACATGACAGCTTGCTGGATTTAGTTATCGAGTGGTTGCAGCTTAAACGTAATCTTCTAATTTCTTGGGCCTGCTGATATTTCTCTTGTGCTTGTCAAAAGCTATTGTGTTGAGCTTTGCACTTGTGCTAAGAGAATTTAACCTATCACCTCTCAGTTATATCTGGCACTCCATATTTTTACTATTTCCCAAATATTCATGGACAAATTTGAATCAAAAGTGCGAATGAAATTTCTGGCAGCTCATGTGAAATTTTTGGTAACAGACTAAATTGTCTGTAAGTACATTTTTAAATTTTCAGTATTAAATTTTATCAAAATTTTTAAAATTTCCGATAAAAACTCATGTTTCAAAACTTTTGGTAAAAAATACAAGAATTTTAATCGAAAAATTTCAAAATTTCCATTAAAAACTCATGCATTTCAAAATTCTGATAAAAGTACAAGAGTTTTTATCAGAAATTTTGAAATTTGTGATAAAAACTCATGCAAGTTATGATTTTTTATCGAAAATTTCCGATATTTACTTATACTTTATGAAACCGGTAACTTTAAGCAATAGTATAACGATAAAAACACACAAATATGCAGGGTAGGGATGTCGGGTATAAATGAGGGTAGCAGGATAATTCCTCTTGTGTTAACGTTAACACTAATGCATGTTACTCCTTTTGAGCAGCTTGCAAATTTCTTCAGGGTCTGTCTGGAAAATTAGGCTTGATTGACACATGGAGATTCATCTTATGGAGGGATATTAAAGAATAGTGAAGTACCTTCGACATTTAAAGATGCTGACTAATTATATAACTATTTAGAGTAGTTTTGGTTGTCACAAAAGCATGTTTAGAAAAGCTCTTTTATTAATTTAGTGTGAGTACTCAAAACATTTTCAAGGCTGACCCTATATAGTCTATACCCGTAACTAATTGGCCAAAGAGCACAAGAGAGAACCTATAGACTATAGCAAATAAGATACCGATAAAAAAGAAAATGCTTGAAGACGAAGAAATTAGTTAATGGGAATGGGAAAAAGGGAGTGAAAAGAATCAAATAAGATGATTAAACATTGCTATGGAAGTATTCAACAGTTCTTTTGGACAAAAGGAAGGTAATTTACTTGCATTTCAAGCATATGATCTACTTTAATTTATTTCATTCATACGATCTTATTAAAGAGAGAACATCTATACAGGTAACCAGAATCCTACTTTTCTTTTCTTTTTCACAATAATTTGAGTGAACAAATGAATGAAATTGAGTATTTTGAATTGACAATTAATACTAGTTCACTATGCACAAATGCACTTACTACTAACCGTCTAACACACTTCTAACATGGTGTAACATATACTTGATTCTATTAAGCATTTGATTAAGGGGTTAATTTTGATTTAATTCGAATTGTGCAATTGTGATTGCATGTGAATATGTGATAATATGTTGATTTAAAAATAATATATTAACAAACACTTAAACTAATAATAGAGAAATAATTGATGATGAGACCAATTTTTATCGGAGTTTTGGGTTTGAATCTGCGAGATCTCACGTAATCATTTTTAATGGTGAAATTTTAATCATTAGAAACAGTAAAGAAAGACTAGTACTCCGACAAAAATGTTCAAGGAAAGAAAAACATATTAAATTTTTTGTTTTATTTTTTATGTAAGAAAAAAATTAAATTGATGTAAGTTTATTGAGAAAAATAAGTGACTGATGTAACAATTAAGTGTTTAGAATAATTGAACAACATTTGAAATTGTCTAAACTTAAAGTAATTTAATAGAGTGAGAAATGTTCATTAGATGTGTTTCTAAGGTCACTACTCACTTTGGTCGAATCAGAAGAAGTGCTAATGGTGCCTTTGTCTAGTTTCATTGGAGTTCCAAGGACTTTTGTTTGTCTACCGTTAGCCAGAGATGTGAAGGATCTTCAGAGGCCTCCCATATTACCCATCCTTTTGCAGGCATTTCCCCCCCTTAAGTTTTATTGATTTTTTGTGTGCAGGATGTGATTCGAACATCCACTCCTTTGGAGCATTCAGATTCTCTTGATCTTATCTTGACTATCCACCATGAGATTTCTCCTCCTCTAGTTATTTTTCTATTGGTATATTGGGATTTCGTAGAGAAATTAATGATAAGATCGAACGCTTTTTGTTATGCCCAAAATGTTAAGGTGACAAGTAAGAGATTGATAGGTTTGATTTTTAGAGATTAGAGAATGTTATAAGAAGTTACCTTGGAGTCTAGAATGGGTTTTCAACAATTGTAGGATCCTTCAATATTTGTGGTCTGCGTGGGATTGTTAAGAAGGCCAAGGTGAAGCAATTCATTTTGGCTAACAACCTTAGTCGTGTGGCAATCCAAAAGACCAATTTGTGTGAGGTTTCTACTTCTTAAGTTTATTACCTTTGGAGAAATTTGTTACGCGATTGGAGTTTTACATCGAATGACGGTAATAATGTAGGCTTGTTATCCATATGGTGTATTTCTTTAGGTTCTTTGGTGGTTTCCTTTGTTGGTGTCAGTTTCCTGGGTGATTGCTTTTGTTGGAGAGTTCTTAATTCAATTTGTTTTGTTGTAAATGTTTATTACAAATGTTTTTATGTCGATAAGATGTCTCTTTGGAGAGATATCACTAGATGCAAAGTTAATCTACAAGGCGGTGTCTGGTGTGTAATAGGATATTTCAATAATGTGTGCTCCATGAATGAGATATTGGACAGGAAAGAGTCCTAGAGGCTCGTCGATTATGTGGAACATGTTGCTTTCTCTATATTTTTATCAAATGGAGATCTTTGACTTACCCTTCATGGGTAGTCAATTTACTTGGTATTAACCTAATGGAAGGGTGACTAGTCTCATGGATATAATTCTTATGTATGAAGGTTTGTAAGGGTTATAGTGAGAGGCATCTCAGCGGGCCTTACTCCATGATGTCTTTGATAACTGTTTGTTAGTCCTTATGTGTTCTTCTCTGATTTGGGGCCCTAAACATTTTAGGTTCAACACTCATTGACATACTCATTATGGTTTAAATGACATTGTTTGGTACAATTGGGCTAGTTTTATTTATGTAGGGTGAAAGGGTTTTGCTCTTAAAGAGGTGCTTAAATATCTTAAAGTCAACCTTAAGCGTTTGGAGAAATAGGTGTTCAGTGCTTTGGAAGCAAAGATTATTGTGCTCTTGTATAATATTAGAGTTTTGAACCTTAAAGTCAAGGATGGTCTCCTTTTGTATGTTAGTGTTTCCTTTAAAGTATAAAGATTTTGGATCTTTGGACCCTTATCTGCTCCAGGCATTCTCAGTTTGCTCAAAGATACAAGGATATATGGCTTAACGAGTGTGATGTTAATTCTGGTTATTTATATGCTTATGTGAATAGTAGGATAATGACAAATATCATAACAAAGTTATGTGTTGGTAAAACTTAGGTAGAAAAGGTTGACAAGGTTCTTGAGGAGGTAATCATATTTTTCACTAATCAGGTTTTAGAATCCTATATAAATAGGCCGAATTTGGATGGGGTTGGCTTTTGAAATATTACTCCCGATGATTAGGTAGCCATTTGTTTTTCTTTCACCCTTTTTGAGATTGATAACATGGTTGTTCAGTCTAATGGTAATAAAATTCCAAGTTAATATAGTTTTAATTTTACCATTTTTAAAGAGATTTTAGCAGCTCATTAGGGAGAATTCTTGGAACTTCCACCTCATATGGTTCATTCTCCTTCTTTTTTGTTACAATAATCCCTAAATTGGATTCCATGTCCTATCATAGTGGCTTCTGGCCCATTTATCGGTTGATTGCATGTATAAGTTGGTATATAAAGTGTTAGCTTCTATACTAGCAATAGTAATATATCTTCTAATCAAACTACTTTTATAAGAGGTCATCTTCTAGTAGATGAGGTATTGGTTGTTAATAAACTTGTCAATTTGGCTAAGAAATCTACAAAATTATTGTCTTAGCCTCAAAGTGGATTTTGAGAAAGCTTATGACACAGTTAGTTGTAATATTCTTGATTATATGTTAGGCTAATTTGGTTCTTGTACTACGTGGCATTCCTAGATATGGGCCTGTGTGTTTATTGGGAAATGATCCATTCTGGTTAATCCTTATCCCACACAAGAAATAAATATTCAGAGAGGTCTCAAGCAAGGTGATCCTTTAGCTTTGTTCCTCTTCGTTTTGGTCGCTGAGGGTTTGCACATTTTGCTTAGAAGAGGTGGTGATCTTGATCTCTTTCGTGATTTTAAGGTGGGTACCTCTGATCTTACATTTTCTCATATTTAGTATACTGATAATACTTTGATCTTAGGTAAGGAAATTGTTGATAATATCTAGGTTATTAAATCTACTCTTCGGGTTTTTTTTAAGTTTTCTTGGGACTTCGGGTTAATTTTGTTAAGAGTAGTTTGATTGGGGTTAATGAGAATCTTGATCTTTTTAATAATGGTGGAATAGTTTTAGCCCTGCAAATAAGAAACTTTCTCATTTAAGTATCAAGGACTCCCGATTGGACCTAACCCTCTTCTTGAAGTTACCTGAAGACCCTTGGTTAACTCTATCTCAAACACACTAGTGTCTCCGGGAAACAAGTACATCAACTTGAGTGGTATAGTAGTTTGTTGAACTTTATTCTTAAATCTATCATTATTTTATTTTTTTTCCTTTCTTGAAATGATTGAAAAAGTTGAGAAGAGTTTGTAAAAGGAGATTTATTTGGAGAGGAACCACTATCAAAGATAAGATTTTGTAGGTTTTAGGGTTGGGATTGTGTAGGCCTAAGAAGGATGGAGGCTTAGGAGTCTGAGATATGCATGATTTGGCCTTTAGGTCGATATTTTTTGAGCTAAATATGGGGGTCAGTGCAATCTTATCTGCTTCTGTTGGAAGTTCGACTGGTTTTAGATGTTCCTTGGCATGGTGGAAAGGAATTTCCCTTCTTGGTATTGACCCTCAAGAAAAATGTGATTGGTTCATTGAGGGCATCTTAAAGAAGGTGGGAAATGACATATCCATCTTCTTCTAGGAGGGAACTTGGTGCGAGTGTACCCCCTTGAGAGTTCGTTTTTTGAGACTTTATCAGGTTCCAAACAAACAATTTGGAAGAGTTGGAGACATAGGTTCCTTTGTGAACGAGATCTGATCTTATGACTTTAGGTGTAGTAGGAGTTTGTTTGTTTTAGAACATGAATTGGAGGTCAATCTAGTGGATGTGATTGAGGGTGTTTCTGGTTCTTTAGAAGAGGATCATTTGTGTTGGTCCTTTGATAAGTGAGGCTGGTTTGTATTCCGTGATAATAACTTATACTCGTCTATATAAGCTTCTTCAGTTTGACATGTCTTTTTCTTGATATTTAAAGAGTATTTTCTCTTATCTAAAAGAGTTTGGTGCATTCTAAAGTTGTGGTTTTCTCATAGCAGTTAATTAAAGATACGATTCTTACCAAGCACACAACACATTTAGGGGTAAGGGTGATTGTTAACCCAAATGACATTGATTATGTTCTATGTCATGGTGCAATTTAAGTCTTGGTTTTGCTTATGTATTTAAGGTTGATCTTAGAAAGAGTGAGGTCTCTCGGGTCTACATCTAGAGTTAGGTTCCTTTTGGTATGGAATTTTGTGCTATGGGCCATTTGAAAATCCTAAAATAAATTCATTTTTTTTCGAGTCAGATTGGTTTGTTATGAAATTTTGTGCTATGGACCATTTAAAAATTCCAAAATGAATTCATTTTATTCGGGGTATACAATAATTCTTTTGGTTTGGAAGTGATTTCTGACTTGATATTTTTAATATATTTTGGATACCAAGCTCAAATCGAGCCAACGGCGGTACGCCCACACATGATGGTTTATGATGGTACATTCTCTCTTCAAGAAGGTAATCTAAAATATATTAGCACTACTAAGTGTTATACCTTCAATATGTGACTTTAAAGAATTTTTTCAAATTCATCTTTTCACACACCGACTCATATTTATGTTTATTTCTTACCAATTTCAAGCCAATTATTCTTCCCAATAACTAAACCTTCCATTTCCAAGGGTTCTTATCAAAAGAAAAAACTCCTATATTAGTTTAATTGATCTTGACAAGCAATAAATCATTAATGAATATGAAATTATTCTACAAGCAGTATCAGTGTTTTTTTTTAGTCAACATTAGTATCATCCATTAGTATAAAACTAGTAAACGCCAGAGAGAATAAAGGGAAAAAAACGTTAATAAAATAGTAATACTAGTAACCGTAGTTATACCATTGCACACAAAGAAGCAAAGTAACAAATATGCTCTCACATGCTTCATTCTTTAAGCAAGAAAAACACTCACACACACAATTAGCTTATAAAATGAACAAATAATGAGAAATTCTCTTCATTAACAACAATTGATACACCTCATCTTCAATGGAGTTTCTTCTTTTCCTCTTTTTAGCTTCTCTTCTTATCTTCAATACAATAATTGCAGATCAAATTACTAAGGTTCATATCATTACACTTTCATTATTTTATTTTGTTATATGATAATTGAGTGATCAAATTATTTTATATTTTATATTTTTTGTAGCCTTATGTTGTTTATATGGGAAATCCAATTTCATCACCAAACAACATTGATGTAGATGATGGACAAATACCTGAATCAGTTCATCTTCAGTTACTATCATCATTCATTCCAAGGTTACTACTTACTTACAACATTATCAATTCATTTTTATCCTTTAATTAAAATCGATATTTCGATTAATCGAATTTATGGAATGGAAATGTTTTTAATTTTTTCAGTGAAGAAAGTGAGAGGGTAAAACTTATTCATCATTATAGTCATGCTTTTAGTGGATTTTCTGCCATGCTTACAGAGAATGAAGCTTCTGCATTATCTGGTAGTTCATCTTCTCTTTCTTTTTGTTTCTTTTTAATTTTTAACTTTTATGACTCATTGACTTTTCTTCCTATTTTGTTGTGAATACATTGCTTCATATTTTACTCTTTTTTTATTTATCAATATTTTTAGCCATGTTAATAAAATACTATTTAATATTTTCTTATAAGAATGTTATAAGTAAATTCGATTTTTTTTATTCATTCAACAAATCGATAATTGATGTATTTAATCTTTATAAAAATAATAGAAATCAGATACATTAATCAATCTATTAAACGAATAAAAGAATTAAATTTATTTATAACAGTGATCCGGGAAAAAAGTATATAGTTTTCTAACATATTCTTACTAATTAAAATTTACATAGCTAATTTTTTTAATGTGAGTAAGAACTCATTTTAAGGATCACAAATACAAAATACTAGTGTCAATTTCATTATAGTGATTCTTTGCTTTAAGTAAAATCTGTCTAGATTAGTACTAATAATTAAAGAGAATGAAAATTAATTATGATGTTCACCAACCTTAACAATGTTGAAAAAGATGTTTTAAGTTTTAAAGTGAAATACTTTTAATAATGCAAAGAATACAATCAATAAATTCAGAATGTAAATTATTAGTATATTTTTTATAAATCATATAAATTTAAATAAATAAACAGGCTGTTATATAAATGGATTTGTCTGGTTTTGAGGTAACTATCAGTTGTTGATTGGTAAACAGGACACGATGGTGTGGTGTCAGTGTTCCCAGATCCAATTTTAGAATTGCATACAACAAGATCTTGGGATTTTTTAGATTCAGATTTGGGAATGAAACCTCCTGTCACTACTTCCCAACATTCATCAAATGATATAATCATTGCTCTCATTGACACAGGTGACTCATTTTTTATTTCTAAACTAATGCTCTCATTGACACATCTTATATTAATGAGTGATTTAATTGACTAATTCATATAGATTAAGAAAATTATATTAATGAAAGGGATAGTACTCTAATATTCACTTTTATTAATGAAAGGGGTAAAAATGAACACATCATGAATACAATATAAGTGTTTTTTTTTATTATAAATAAAAGAGTTTTAGGACTTAGGACTAATGTATTTTTATCATTCTCTCTGACACTCATTTTTTATTTTTTTTTATTGAATGTTATAGAAGTGAGTCGTTCACTTTAAAAATGAACTGATTTAGGTGTTTCTCCATCATCTACTTCAATGTTATTTAAAGAAATTGAATTAAAAGTGATGTAACTTTTATTAATTAAATTTTACAATAAAAAGCGGTACAAGTTGTGAAAAATCCAAAACAAAATTTAGAATTGTAATTTTAGAAACGGTTGTATTTCACAATCTAGAAATAGATGTAGAAAAATTAACATCAATCATTATTATGACATATATTAAAAATGTAACATTACATAGATAATCGCTCACGTAAATATAACATTATATTTCATCATCAAGTGATGGTTGAGGATTTTTCAATATTTTTTGAATATCTTCGGTTGATTTCGCAATCTTCGCATCCACTTCAATTAGATCTGTTGTTTTATAACAGTGGATGTATTCCACATAAACGAATGATCTTTAGAATGTGTAGGTACAAATTCTTTAGTATGGATTTTAGATTGACAAAACGGATGATCTTTAGGAACATAAATCAATAGGGGACTTCTCACCGTTGATGTATACAAAAGCAAGATATGAATATTGAGATATTTTGTGTATATTTATGCTAACAAGATGACAGACACCCATATTTATACAAGTTTTAGATTAATATGAACCTTAGAAATTCAATCCTATCTCAGAGGATATTCTTGAGACGTTTTTTTGGATACACCCTGATTTGTTTAGTAAAATCAGAGTGTATACAGAAATATAGTTTCGAATAAACCTAAGTTAGAATTATTTTAGAAAATGGGATGTATCAAGAAATACATTTTTGAATTCACCTTGAACTATTCACACATAACCTCTTATAGAAACATAACCTTTTATGAAGTATAAAAAAGATAGAAAATTTTATAAAACTGAAATATACATTAAAATGTATGAAAATATATACAATTTACATTGTTAATATCAATCTAACATTACATACAATATATGTGTCACCACCTAAATATATTGTTAGATAAAAACGTTTACGGAGAAGAATTTATTATATCATTTAAGGCATCCATTATACTTTCCAATATCACACTAGCTTTGGCCATTTTCCCATTTTCACCCTTGATTTGTTTGGTCCCTACCACATGCTTAAGTCTACTTCTCCATTTTTTTTATGTGATACCTACAAAGTAATGCACGTGATGTAGGAAACATATTGGCAACTAGATTCATTAGTATGGTATCACGATTTGTGACAATGACATTTGACATATTTCCTTAGTCCTTCAACAAAGTATGACACACTTCTAAAACTTGAGTAACAAAGTCCTATTTTTTACTTTCCAAAAATGCAAACTCAACCAAAAAATTCTTTTCCATAGAAGTAACACCAACAATTTCAAAAAAATAGAAGCTTGTAGTTGTGGGTTTTATATGTTGAATCAATAATGAGCACAGTAGGAAATATGTTGAACAACTTTATGGAATCAGGATGACTCCAAAATATATTTCAAAATATTTCTCCATCCGCACACACTATGTACCTAGATACATAATGGTTATCATCTAACAGCTTCAACAATTGTTGTATTTCAGTTTCATCCCCTCTTATCACCTTATTTTTTCGGGCATGAAAATTGTATACTTTCTTGATATTTGAGATATTTTAAGGTCTTTTAAATTTTAAAGTTACAAGTATGTTTTGGGCTACACCATATTCAATATCATGTCATAAACAATTTCCTTCTCTTCAACCTTAAGGTGACATGCAATGAGATGATTGACTAACTTGTGACACATGTCATGATTATGTATACCACAAATCACATTAAATCTCCATATTTGCCATAAGGTATCCGCACAACTTAAAATGACACTCACATTTCCAGGAATAAGTGGCATCACGTTTCAACTTCCACATAGGATCACTTATTTCGCATCTTTGTGTCACAAATGTTTGCCTTTTATAAAAAAAACCATTATCTTATCTCCCAATTACAACGGCGAACCCTAATTTAGCAACCTCCATGCGGATCCATTGGAGCATATGATCACGTAGGATTTATGCACTTGCCACTTCTTTCGCATCTTTGTGTCACAAATGTTTGCCTTTTATAAAAAAAAAACATTATCTGACCTCCCAATTACAACGGCGAAACCTAATTTAGCAACCTCCATGCGCGCGGATCCATTGGAGAATATGATCATGAAGACCAAACTCATGTTTATTTGTAAATTATATACCAACATCTACTTGGACATCAAGCGATTTAACATACGTAAGCCGACTAGCTTTGGGAAAACATTAGAGTGCACCATATCTAAGGCCAATCATAACATAATATAATTAAAAACTGACCTAAGTTAACTCCAAAGTAATTCTAGAAATACACTTTCGTATGATATTCAACAGAAATCCGGATGCAAAGTTCGTTTTTTTAGACAAAAAACCAGATTATAGGAAGTAATAAGGAAGGAAATACATGTACATTACCTTAAATTCTACCTTCTTTTGTCTCTTTTACTCCTTTTTATATGAAAATACTGATAAATGTTGTTTTGAAGTAGAAACGTTGATTGAGTGTAGAAGAAGGTTTTGGTAGGGTTTGAAGAAGAAAATGGTGATAATGATCATAGTGAATCAAACATGCATGGTGGTGTTTTTTAAAAAATTTCTGCTTGACAATCTCAAAAATACACTTATGCATTTGTCACTGAGTTGTTAAATTATAAAAAAATCATTATTGGGGTTTCTCCGGAGATACACTCCCGGATTATATTTTGGGGAAAATAATGGTATTCTGATTTAGAACATATTTTGGTGTGAAATATTTGTGAGAGATGTACTTTTGGAATTAAGAGAGTATTTTCAAATTTCTATAGTGTGGCTCTCCACCACTAAGGGTGGGAGAAGTAACCCCTAAATTAGGTACTCTAGTTTTAGAATTTTATAATTTGAGAATTTATATTTAAATAATAAGAAGTGGAGAGAGAGAAAGAAAGTAATGAATCTTACAAATTTATTTGCGTTATCACAATGTTATAATGTCACATATTCTTTTTTTTAGAATGTGATTGGTTATAAAGACAAAATAAGAAGAGAAAAATATGTAAGAAGGATTTGAGAAATGAAGAAAAATTGAGGTAATGTATAGTATAAAAGAAAGATAAGGAAAATGCATAAATAATAGTTATTCTTGAAAGTAAAAAAAAAAAAAGTCTCTAAAAATATTGAATTAATATAAAATAGGAGATTAAATATAAAAATTCTTAGCAAAATGAAACTTCTCATAACTTCTTGTTTTTAAAGAGATCGTGAAAAGTTCTCAGTTCCACTTTTTTATTATCAGAGAATCGAGTTTGGGTATGAGAAAGGTAAAAAAGTATCACCACCGTTCCACATTCACATGTCTACTTCTGTTGATACATGTTATCTTCTCTTTTTTCGTGGCACTCAACCAAGTATTTATTGATGCCATGTATTATTCATCTTATGATTGAATACTTATTATCATTTGATTTATATAGATATGGTTGATTTGTGTGGTATTTTTTGGTGAGAGCTAATGTAAACAAGAGAAGATTTATAATTATTTTTGATTGATTTGTGTGATAAGTTAGTGCGAAATATGTGTTTTGTACAATTTATATATTCAGTAGTAAAAGTATTATTTTGCATTTATAGGTTTTTAATGATTTCGTTGAAGGACTGGGGTTTCTATGGTATTGTGACCAATTTAGTGACGAATAAAATGGATAATTAATAGGTGTTTTTGAGTTTTGAATGCTTCTTTTAAAGGATATGAATTTTTATGGTTCTATGACTAGTTTAGTGACAGATTAAATCGGTCACTAAAAAGAGGCATACCAGTTAGACACAAATAACTACACATTGATATAAATAAATCCACATAAATGTCATGTGTGTCTAACTTGTAGGATATGCTTGTAGCACAAGGATCCTAAACACCCTTACATGGTTGACACTAGGATTTCTTCCTGACCAAGTTTCTTCATGAACTTTGTTTATCAATTTCTTTGTGGGGCACCTGTTTAGCATATATGTTGCAATTGATATAGACTCACCCCAAAACTCATGTCGTAAGCTCTTTTGCTTTATCATACTTTTGGCCATATTGAGAATGCTTTTATTTCGTCTTTATGCCAAGCCTTTGTGTTGGGGAGTGCATGGAGCTCATGAATGATACCTTGGCTTACATAAAAGGATTCAAAGTTCTTAGAAGTATACACATCTCCATTATCAGTTCTCAAGATCTCCACCAATTTTCTTCTCTGCATTTCCACCATTACTTTGAATTTTTTTTAAAACATCCATAGTTTCATTTTTGGCCTTGGTAAAAAATAACCACAACATCCTAGAAAATCCATCCACAAAGGTGATGAAGCATGTGTTCTCACCATGACTAAGTACTTCTAATGGTTCACAAATGCATGAGTGAACCACAACTAGAACTTCCTTTGCTCTCATAAGCAAACTAGAATTGAAAGCTAGTCTAGGTTACTTCCCTACCAAGCACCCACTACATGAGCTTCAAGAGGTATGCACCTTAGGGACTCCTAGGACCATCCTTTTGAAATTCATTCGACTTATGCTTTTTTATTTTAAGCGACCATTCCTCTTGTTCCATAACTCAACTTCTTGTTCATGTGATGTTGCAAGAAAACACTTTACATATAAAATTTTAATTCATACCTTGAAAGTCATGTTTCTTGACAAGCAAGACTTCAGGGATTTACCTCTTATTGGAGTCAAATAACTTAAGACAAACATTCTCCAAGAGCACTGAAATGCCCTTTTGCACTAGTTGCCCTACATTTTATAAACTGCACTGCATATTATGGACAAACAAAAAATCCTTGATCATTTCTTATTCTTCGTCCTTCCTTTGTATGGGCAACTTTCACATACCTTCTTTTAGGATATATTTCTTATTATCCAAATTGATGTTGGCTTTCTTACTTTCACCAAAATCAACCACCCACTCTTTCTTTCATGTCATCTGATTGTTGAAACTAGTATCAAGATACCAAATTTGGGATTTTGAAACCTCAACATCATTTGCAGCCATAAGCATGTCTTGATCCGAGTCTAAGCCAAAATTATCTCGAGCTATCTTGGTCTCTTATTCACCATTCTTGGGCTTTTTTCCTTTACCTAGCCGACAATCATATATATAGTGTCTCATCTTCTCACAACTGTAGCATTATACCTTTCTTTTGTCAAAAATCTTCTTCTTGTGTTGGTACTTAATAGACCTTCCACCATTTATGTTTGATGTTTATGGCTTGTCATCTACATGTTGTCTTTCTTTGTATGGATTATTTCCCTTGTTCTTCTTTCACTTTTCCTTACTTGCCTCTAGTTTCTTGAATTTTGCCAAGAGTGCTTATTCATGTTTTTTCAGTTTCACTTTTATTTACCTTTATTTCAAAATCTTCAAGAGGGCTTTGCAAAACTTCAATCTTCATGCTATCCAAGTCCTATGTCTCTTTGTTGGTCACCACTATGCGATCAAAGAAATGAGACAAGGTTCTCAGTATTTTCTCAATGATCTTCGATTTCTTGAGAGATTCACCACATTGCTTCATGTGATTTGCAAGGGTTAGTAATCTTGAGATTTAGTCTCCTATTTATTCAACATTCTTCATGTGTAAAAGTTGGAGTTTCCTTCTTAATGACTGGAACTTCTCCTTCTTGCCATTGGATTCACCACCAAAATACCTTTCCAACTTGTCCCATGTAGCTTTGGAACAAGGTTCACTAGTGATTTTTTCAAACACCTTTTAAATCCACACTTTGATGAATGAGGAAGAGAACATTACAATCCTTTTTCTTCTCTTCATTGGGTGCTTTCTTTTGTGTTACAGTTGCATATTCTAGGAAAGCTTCCAAACCCGCTTCCACCATATAAAAAATATCTTGTGCACCAAAAATCTATAGAAAAATTTTATGTTGTGGATCTTGATATCATGATTTTTACGGTGTTCAAATTTCTATAATAAACCTTAAAAACGTGTTCGGATCCATATCTGTTATTCTTGTTTCATTTGTTCTCTCCTCTCTTCCTTTTTCCTTATGTGTATCTTTGATGATGAAGATACTTTTGTGTATTTGTGAGAAAATGAGAAAAATTGGCGTTGCTTTACTAAAGATGCCCTTTTATAAGCACTTTATTTCAACAATCACATTTTATCCCAAGAGTCATGTCCCAACAGTCATGAAGGGAGAGAAGAGGGATTTAAACTTTATTTTGAATTTCAAAATAAAAATTCCATTGGCTTAATTATCCATCAACTTAAATAATCACCACATTAAAGTATCTTTTATTTAAAGGCAAATTTTTAATTACATGAGTCATATTTAATGGATTAATAAAATAATCCAACAAAATCACCTTCACTTAAGTCACCTATTTGTCTCATTTCTTGCTATCGAGAACATGTAGGTGTGGTGCAAAGTTGTCATGACTCGCCATTCTTGATATCTCTTACAATCATTTAAGTTTCTTAGGATCAACAAAGCTCTGATACCAATTTGTTGGGGATAAAAGTTGAGAGAAAAGAGAGAAAAATAAGAGAATGATTGAGAAAGTACATGTGAGAGAATGAGAGAAAAATAAGAGAATGATTGAGAAAAATCTCTTACAATCATTTAAGTTTCTTAGGATCAACAAAGCTCTGATACCAATTTGTTGGGGAAAAAAGTTGAGAGAAAAGAGAGAAAAATAAGAGAATGATTGAGAAAGCACATGTGAGAGAATGAAAAGGATTATTATTGCATTGATCAATATAGGAGCTATATATACACTAGGTAGTTGTTACATGTTTAGCAAGTAACTGCTTCACTTAACAAATTAACAACAATAACTACCTCTAACTAACTCAATTAGTTATATAAATTGATTCTTACTAACTCCAACTAACATTGCTCAAATTAAATTCATCAACCATGTCACAGTAGCATGATATATGAATTTGGATGCTCTTATATTATTATTTTTCAATTCTCTTTTTTTTTTAATATAATTTAATGTTTAGTTGTTATACAAAAAAGAAAAAAAAAAGATAATTTGTTAAGTGTATAACATAAAGAACATGAGAGAAAAAACATTAAAAGTTACAAATTCATGACCTATAGACCCAAAACAAATAGTGTTATGTTATCATATGAAAAAGATTTGTCATAACTTATTGCACCTCTTTTGGGTATTCACTCCCTATTGATGGTTTAGCATCAACATCATCTATTATGCATTGTGGCCCGCAACTAGCTATTATGATTGCTACTACCCACATGATTTTTCATTTTGAAACAAAACAAACAATACCTATTTAATTTTCCTAGTACTTTGTGCTCATTGAAATCTTTACAAGCTTATCTTGGCATGTTGCATCATATATTATGGGTTTCCTTTAGTTAGACATGTGATTTTTAAATAAAGCAGCATGGATCGTGTGTATGTAGCAGTATTCTTCTAACTTCATCATTAACATTTGATGATATAAAAATGCTAGCAGCATATAGACTTTATATGCTGTCACAACTTTTTAACACTAAAAAGTTAAATCCTTCCTAATCAGAGCGCTCTCAAGTTTTTGGAGATCGTAATTATGTTAGTTGTAATTTAACCGTGACAAATTAAATAGAGACTTTATTTAACTACGATTTAACTGTGACGATATTTTATGAGGTTTTATTTAACCTCAGTTTAATTGTGACAAATTTTGAATCATGTGCGGTCACACCTATAAAGACGGTCCTATTGAAAAGCTTCATCAATTACTAATTCATGAATTTTAAAGACCTTACTAGAGTTTTCCTGTTGAATATTATGAACAATTTGTTTGAATATTATTCAATTATATAATACTTATCTATGTTCTTTAATCAAGGGATATGGCCAGAGTCACCAAGTTTCAGAGATGAGGGTATAGGCAAGATTCCCTCAAAATGGAAAGGAGTTTGCATGGAGGGTCATGATTTCAAGAAATCTAATTGCAACAGGTCATCACTCCTTCTCTTACAAATTTATGTTAAAAAATTCAAATTGATTATATGCTACATTTGAATTCTCTTGAAAAAACTACAGGAAACTGATAGGTGCGAGATACTACAATACACAAGATGCTTCAAATAGCAACAAGACTCATATTGAAGGAGCCAAAGGTTCACCAAGAGATTCTGTTGGACATGGAACTCACACTGCATCAACAGCAGCCGGTGTATTCGTGAACAATGCTAGTTATTATGGTTTAGCAAAAGGAACATCAAGAGGTGGTTCACCTTCTACTAGAATTGCAGCCTATAAAACATGCTCAGAAGAAGGTTGTTCAGGTTCGATGATACTAAAAGCTATGGACGATGCTATCAGAGATGGAGTAGATATAATCTCGATCTCTATTGGACTTAGCTCGCTAATGCAATCGGATTATTTGAATGATCCAATAGCCATTGGAGCATTTCATGCTGAAGAAAGAGGGGTTATGGTGGTGTGTTCAGCTGGGAATGATGGTCCTGATCCTTATACTGTTGTGAACACAGCACCATGGATATTTACAGTTTCGGCTTCTAATATTGATAGGAACTTTCGGTCGACCGTTGTCCTTGGAAATGGGAAAGCTTTCCAAGTAAGCTTCTAATATTGTAGATGTAATTATATGAAACGTAACTATATGAAGCACTCACGCAGACACAGATAATGAACACGACAAATGCATCGATATGTAGGTATCATAATAATTTTAGAAAATAGAAGTAATTGAATGCAATTATATGCATCCGTATGTGTCAATGTTGGATATCGGACATACCTTCAATCTAGAGTGTCCGCGCTTCATAGCTAACTATAATATCTATTTCATATACTAATCTTTTCATGTATCGTGAGGGCGCTGGCATTAACTTCTCAAACCTTACTCGCTCAACAATGCATTCTCTAGTCTTTGGAGAGGAAATTGCTGCCAAATTCGCGCCAACATCAGAAGCTAAGTACGAATTCTAATAGTACTAGTTAACAACTTTTTTGGCTTTAAAAATCCCGACAGAAGAAACGTATACTAAGTGTTTTTTTATGAATTGCAGGAACTGTTATCCTGGATCACTAGATTATACCAAAGTAGCAGGCAAAATTGTTGTTTGTGTTAACGATGACCCGAATATTTCAAGGCGAATCAAGAAGCTAGTTTTACAAGATGCAAGAGCCATAGGGATGATACTAGTCGACGAGAATAATAGAGATGTTTCCTTTGATGCAGGTGCATTTCCTTTCACAGAGATTGGAAATGTTGAATGGCATCAGATCCTTCAGTACATAAACTCTACCAAGTAAGCATGATCAATCTTTACATAAACTCTACCGAGTAAGCCGTTATTTCAGCAATGAGAGTAAATGTAAAATACATTGACATAATATGCTAGCTATATTCTCAGATTATCATGTTTCTGTTACAGGAATCCAACCGCAACAATTCTTCCAACAACAGAAGTTCCTAGATATAGGCCTGCACCAATTGTTGCATCCTTTTCTTCCAGAGGTCCTTCTAGCCTTACAGAAAACATTCTCAAGGTAATTTTCTACAATTCGTTCCTACATGCAGTTCATTTAGCTATGTATCAAGAAACACGCTAGCATGTCGAGAACAGTGCACTTACTATTTTCACTAATCTGTTGTGAAGCCTGATGTCATGGCTCCAGGAGTTGCCATTTTGGCTGCCATGGTTCCCAAAACTGATGAACCAGGAAGTGTTCCAATTGGAGAAAAGCCGTCCTTATTTGGCATAAAATCAGGTACATCTATGGCATGCCCACATGTGACAGGTGCTGCAGCATTCATCAAATCAGTACATGGCAGATGGAGTCCTTCAATGATCAAATCAGCATTAATGACAACAGGTTCCAGACCAAAACAATTTTCTAGTATTTTAATTTAGCATTGACACGTGTTAGGCGTACCGACATGTATCAGTGTTGAATACCACCATGAAACTAATATATATGTAGTTATATTCAATCGCTCCTATATTCTCAAATGATTACCAGTGTTAACGTGTCAATTTCTCTGTCTGGTCTAGTATCAAACGTGTCCGTGTTAGTGTCTGGTGTCTGTTTCATTTACTTATGTTGTTTTGCTGATCGCTTTTTTCAGCTACAACATACAATAACATGAAGAAGCCGGTGACCAACAGCTCAAACTACAATGCCAACCCACACGAAATGGGAGTCGGAGAAATCAATCCACTCAAAGCTCTCAACCCCGGTTTAGTCTTCGAAACAAATATCCAAGACTACATCAGATTCCTTTGTTATTATGGCTACTCAAAGAAAATCATTAGCTCAATATCTAAAACCAATGTAACTTGCCCAAAAGCCTCTCAAGATCTTATATCCAACATCAACTACCCTTCAATCTCTATACAAACCCTTAAAAGAAATCAAAAAGTAAAAGTGATCACAAGAACAGTCACCAACGTGGGAGCCTTAAATGTCACATATGTTGCAAAGGTGCATGCACCAGAAGGAATGATTGTTAATGTCTTCCCTAACAAACTTGTTTTTTCAGAGAATGTTGAAAGAATTACCTATAAAGTGTCATTTTATGCCAAGGAATCTCATGGTGGATATAATTTTGGGTCTATAACATGGCTTGATGGTCGACACTATGTTCATACAGTATTTGCAGTCAAAGTTGAATAATTTTTTCACACACACATATACATACACATATTCCAATAGATTACATAATTATACATACATATCTGATTGTATTTTTCTTTTTTAACTTTTTGTATAACATTATGTTGTGTATGGGAATGAGCTCTTTTTTTTTTTTTACTAGACTCTATTATTCAAAAATATGAGTTTCTCAATGAGATAATTCTTCTTGACTATCAATCTCTTGCTTTATATTAGGGTTGTTCAAAAATATGGTTAGTTGAATTGTATACTTAAACTGAATTGCATAGCACCATAAAAAAAACATAACCACTTAAATGGTTAATGAACTGAACTCTTTAATTTAAACAATTCAAATCCAAATTTTTTTTTTTTGTAAGCAAGAATATAATTAATGAGAGAACTAAGGTTCTCCAACCTTAAACAATTCAAATCCAATTTAAAACCGGTTCAGAACCAGTTTTCAATTATAAATGGTTTATTTATATAAATTAGTTTCTCATAAAAAATAATTTTTTTAAAAAATAACAATTTTTTCAAATAAAAAAAATTCCAAAATATTAAATTTTTCATAAAAACAAATTCAAAATATTTTTTTTTCGGAAAAACTCTGTTTTTCAATTTTCAATAAAACTCGATTTTTTGAATTTTCGAAAAAACTTTATTTTCCGTGTTTCCGAAAAACTCAACTTTTTGAATTTCTGAAAAAACTCAGTTTTTTGTATTTTCGGAAAAACTTTATTTTTTGTTTCTGAAAAACTTGATTTTTTGTATTTTAAAAAAAAACTTGATTTTCCATGTTTCTGAAAAACACGATTTTTTGAATTTCCGACAAAAACTCAATTTTTTCGTGTTTCTGAAAAACTTGATTTTTTGTATTTTCGAAAAAAATCGATTTTTCGTGTTTCCAAAAATTTTGATTTTCCGTGTTTCCGAAAAACTCGATTTTTTGTATTTTCATAAAAACTCGATTTTCCGTGTTACTGAAAACTCGATTTTTTGAATTTTCTTAAAAATTTGATTTTCCGTATTTCCGAAAACTTTGATTTTTTATTTTTTTCTAAAAAACTCGATCTTCCGTGTTTCCGAAAAACTCGATTTTCCGTGTTCCCGAAAAATTCGGTTTTTTTAATTTCCAAAAAAACTCGATTTTCGGTGTTTCCTAGAAACTCAATTTTTTGAAAAACTCGATTTTTCGTGTTTCCGAAAAAATCTATTTTTTGTATTTTCAGAAAAACTTGATTTTCGTGTTTCTGAAAAACTCGATTTTTTGTATTTTTTGAAAAACTCGGTTTTCCGTATTTCCGAAAAACTTGATTTTTTTCTGAAAAACTCGATTTTTCTTGTTTCTGAAAAACTCAATTTTTTGAATTTCAGAAAAAACTCGATTTTCCGTGTTTCCGAAAAATTCGATTTTTTTAATTTCCAAAAAAATTCAATTTTCGGTGTTTCCTAGAAACTCGATTTTTTGTATTTTCTGAAATACTCGATTTTTTCGTGTTTCCGAAAACTTATTTTTTTGTATTTTCGGAAAAACTCGATTTTTCGTGTTTCCGAAAAACTCGATTTTTTGAATTTTCGAAAAAACTAGATTTTCCTTGTTTCTAAAAACTCGAGTTTCTGAATAATTCGATTTTTATATTTTTGAAAAGCTCGATTATCCGTGTTTCCGAAAAAACTCGATTTTCTGTGTTTCCGAAAACTCAATTTTTGTATATTCGGAAAAACTCAATTTTCTGTGTTTCCAAAAAAACTTGATTTTTTGTATTTTCGGAGAAAATCGATTTTTCTTGTTTTCGAAAAACTCGATTTTTTGAATTTTCGGAAAAACTCGGTTTTCCGTGTTTCCAAAATCACGATTTTATTGTATTTTTGGAAAAACTCGATTTTTGTATTTTCTGAAAAACTCAAGTTTTTGAATTTTTGAAAAGACTTGATTTTCCGTGTTTCTAAAAACTCGATTTTTTGTATTTTCTGAAAAACTCGATTTTCCGTGTTTCCGAAAAACTCAATTTTTAATATAAAACTAATTTATAACGGCAAAGTGGTTTTAAACCAGTTTATATATATAAACCGATTTAAACCAATTTATAACTGAAATAAAACTGTTTTAATAGTTAACTGAATTGTTATTAATGTGGTTACTAAAAACTGAACTGAACCATTTATGTGATTCGGTTCAATCTAGTTTATGAACTACGAACACCCCTGCTCTATATCAGTGTAATGAGGCAACTATAATGTTGCTGTATTAAATTAAAAGCATTTCTAAAATCATAGTAAATTATCAGTTAAAATATTAATTACACTACATGCTCCTATAGTAAACCACAACTCAATAGGGAACAACAAAATATGATAGGTTGAGGTTTTTTTTTAATAGCTTGAAAACATTTTTCCTTCCGAGACGAATAGTCTTTAACACGAGTTAGGCTTTGATACCGTTTGTTGGACAAGTGACTTCAAACACAAAAGATGTGAATGAATTGTGGTATTTAAAATTCGTAATTAATTTTTTCAATTAAGATCGTATTAGTAATTTTTAGGTAAGTAATTTACAGCAGAAATAAAATATTGAAAGTAAATTGCAGAAAGTAAAAGGATATGGTTATAAAGCCCATTCAATTGACACTTTATGGTAATCGATTTGAGAAGCTTGACGCCCATATTTTCAGATCATATCCAAGCTAAACGTGTGCTCCAAGGCAATCAAATCCTTTAAATTGATGATAAACACTCAAAATCTATAAAGATTTGATTAACCAATCGATTGGCGCCATAGCCAATCGATTGACACACCCAATATAGAATGATTTCGATTTGATTTTCAATCGACACAATCTCCATTGATTGCTTTCTCAAAATATACGACCAAATAACCAGAAAATACATTGTAAATAGGTATTCATCTCTCATTCTTTTGCATTGCATATTTCTCTTTTAAAGTGTAAGTGTGAGACTGTTCTTTTGAAATCATCATAAACCCTAGAAGACTGGTGGAAGACTATAATTAATGACAACTTAGATGGGTAACTTTACCTAATGGGTGATGTAGTTGTCCATGAGCTTAATTTTGAAAAATAAAAGCCCTTTCTCTGACAACATAATAGCAAGGGGCTTTGGCTAATATGCATAAGGATTTTACTTATGCACCATGCATAAGCCTACATAAGCCATTGGATCATGTTTTTAATCTAGTATTGAGTATTGAGTATTGAGTATTGAGTTGTGAGTATTGAGTATTGAGTAATAACAATTGATGTCTAGAATTTGATCCAATGATCCAAGGGTCCATAATAATCTATGCATGGTGCATAGATTTTTATCTATGCACGGTAACTGCACCCATAGCAAGGCTTCCTGAAAGTTAGATTTCGTAACTGTAAGAAAGTAAGATACTGTTATGGAAACGGCGACGTGGTGGGGAGGATGAGGAGAGACGACAACTTGTTAGGGTTAGGGTTGTTCATGGTACAATTTGTGAGACAACTGAACCTAACCAAACCAATCTATAGTAAAAATTCACTCAAACTGAACCGAACCGTTTCAATTTGTTAAGAACCGAAACGAATCAAAATTATTGATTTGGTATAACATTTTGAAATTCCGTACCGTTAGAAGATAATTTTCCCAAACCAAATTGTTTATTAAAGAACCAAACCGTTAAACTATTTTTTTTTTATTTTTTAAAACTTGTTTTAAGTATTTTCTATTTTTAGTTTAAATTCGGTTCTAGATCTGTTTGTGCATTATAGTTTGGTTCATTAATTAAACATAATAGTTCGATTATTTTAACTTCAATTCGGTTCAATTTGTCTGTTCTTAATTATTTGAACATATCCCTAATTAGAGTTGTTCAGTGTTGTGTAGAGCTGTCAAATGGATCGGCCCGGTTGGCCAATATGTTTAAATGAGCTAGTCCGACCCGATTGCTTAATGGGCTACATAAAATGAGCCCGACCCATTTCTCAAAGGCCCGTGCGGCCCGATGGGTCAACCCGACCCGTATTTTAATATTATAATTTTAATTTTATAAAAAGGATGTAATGGATAAATGCAACATTATATAAGTAGAGAGCCATATAAACGTATATAAGTGATGTCTAAAATATTTAACCATATATATATATATATATATATATATATATATATATATATATATATATATATATATATATATATATATATATATATATATATATATATATATATATATATGAATACCACAAAAACGTTCATGTAAAAGTACAAAGTAACTTAATATTATCACCAATACTTATCAAATTTTCTCTTTATCTCACAATCATTTTCTTAATCACGTCATTTTGAAAATACTAGTAATGGACCCGTGCGTTCGCACGGGTCACGTAAAGTCAAAATAAATAATAAATAAATATATAATAATAGTTAATAAATATATATAAAACATACACAAATTAAAAATAAAAAATATTTTAAATTATAATGGTCATATAAATATTAATTTAATCTTATTAAAAATATATACTTTAGTAGAAAAAATAAATGAAATAATTCAATAGTCATCTATGTGCGTTCGCACGCATCATACAATATCGTTATGAATCTACCTTGAGTAGTCATCTACCTGTGCGTTCGCACGGATTGCACAATGTTATAAATAATAAATAAATATAATATATGTGATTATATTTATTTGATTTGGTAACATGTACCAAACTTTCATACCGGTATTGCTCAGCTAATCTCCATGATGCTAAATACTTAAAGAATAAGCAATATTAATCATAATAATATTAATAAGTAAATCATAATAATAATTGGTATTCAATTAATTTTGATAACTTCTTGTTACATTAAAAAATCATTTAACGTACGATCACATTTTCAAATATTTATTTTTAATTAATTTATTATAAATACTAATTATTAATTATTTAATGACTTCTCATATATAAAAAAATTTAATAACCACATTTCCAATTAATCTATTTTTTTCAATTAATTCCGTTATTAAAATTTAAACGAATATATTTGATATAATATATATATATATATATATATATATATATATATATATATATATATATATATATATATATATATATATATATATATAGGGGACGACTCAAGTGAGAACACTTGGTTATTATGAGAAATGAGAACAATGAATCACGACCATTAAATTTGATTTTAATGGACTGGATTGGTTTCTCTTTCTAAGATCTAGTCCATTAAATATTAAGGATCTTAGAAAGAGAAACCAATCCAGTCCATTAAAATCAAATTTAATGGTCGTGATTCATTGTTCTCATTTCTCATAATAACCAAGTGTTCTCACTTGAGTCGTCCCCTATATATATATATATATATATATATATATATATATATATATATATATATATATATATATATATATATATATATATATATATATATATAGAGGAGGGATCAAATTACACCCGAAGAGTTACACCACGAGTTACACTCGTTTAATAACTACATCTCAAATTAATATTTTTTAAATTCAACCGTTGGATTGAAACATAATATCATATAGATCATACCTATAAAGTTTGAGCTTAATCTATAATGATTTACTATATCATCAAGATATCTAAAGATTAACGTCAAAATGAGCTTTTATATAACGTTAATTTTGATGTAATTCAATGACATAGTAAATCATTATAGATTAAGCTCAAACTTTATAGGTATGATCTATATGATATTATGTTTCAATCCAACGGTTGAATTTAAAAAATATTAATTCGAGATGTAGTTATTGAACGAGTGTAACTCGTGGTGTAACTCTTCGGGTGTAATTTGATCCCTCCTCATATATATATATATATATATATATATATATATATATATATATATATATATATATATATATATATATATATATATATATATATATATTAGAAAAACAGGTTTGGCCCGTCGGACATACTATAATTTTTATAACTGCTTATAATTTTAATTTTACAATTTCTATTAACAAAAATTATAAAATAAAAATAATACACAAAAAACATATTGGCTTATAATTTTAATTTTACAATTTCTATTAACAAAAATTATAAAATAAAAATAATACACAAAAAACATATTGGTTTAGTAACAAATTAAAATTGATAATATTTTACTATAAATTAAAATTTGATATATTTTTTTTTGAATTTGCTTCTATATTTTCCTTTCTCCCGTGTTGATTGGTTTTTTGATCAATTATTCACTCATTTTCTCCCATTTCTCCAGTATTGGTTGGAATTTTGATCAATTATAACCATTATTATAATAATGAGTTTATAATAATTTCTTTTCCTCAATGTTTACTCACATGTGATAAATATTGAGGATTTCCAAGTTATTTTATTATTATAATATGTTATCATGATTATAGAGATTTGAATCTTGTAAGACACGATTCTTATTATTATAATATGTTATTATGATTGTAGAGGTTTGAATCTGACACTATTTTTATTTCCCAAGTCAAATTAATTCAATTTTGAAACAAATAAAGAGAACAATTACAAATTACAATGAAATTGTGCAGGATATTGGAAAAGACCATTATTTATAAAGCTGGAACATTATTTTTTTTTGAAAATAAAAGAGCCACTCATCCCACCAAAGAACTCATTCCTTTTAAAAATAAAATGTAAGAGCCAATTTTTTAACTCCTTTCGTAGCTGCAATCTAAAAAAATTAATTGGAATAACTATAGAAGTAAATTTTATGTTATTTTTGAAAATTTAAAATGCAACTTATAATTAATTAAAATAGTTACATTTTTTCCTAATTTTTATAATTATTTTTCAAAGTAATATTTTATTTTCAAAATAAAATTTAGAAGATAAATTACTATTTTTAGACCAAGCTTTCCATTTTTAAAGGTTGAAATTATATATTAAGATCAATTTACAATAAAATAGATACTAAATAGGAAATAAAATTGTAATTAAGAAAAAATCAAATTGATAATGTTTAATAAATGTATATAAAAGATAAAAAAATTAAAAAGAGAAAATGGTTAAAATTATGATTGTCATATTAAATATTAATTTAATCTACATGTGTATGTTTGTACGAATCACACATTGGGAGATAAATTGTAAATAAATTCAGCAGTTATAATAATGAAAAATAAGTTGCAATAAAAAATTCAAAAGCATAATTATGAAATTATGTTAAGTAAATCGTGTAATTCTATTTGTAAAACATTTATTTCTAGTAACACGTCTAATTATTTTTAATATTATTAAGAATATCCTACTTATATAATACACATGTAATTATTTATTTTTATTTTATGAATTAGATGATACAATATTTGTTAAATGTGTGTTTATTTATAAAATATATTATCAAATAAAATATTAAATTACATATAAATAACACATATTGGTCATGTAATGTAACTAAATCATTTCTAACTATTCAATCATGTAATCGTGTACCTAATAATGTTTTAGTAGATTGAAATAAATAATTTAAGCCTATTTTTAAATTAATTAATTATGTTATAATTTTAATGTTTTGAAATCTTATAATTTTATAGATTTGAAAAGTTGTAGACTAAAAGGAGTTTTTATGGGAGAACACCTAAAGTTTAGAAAATTGATTTGAGTCAACCTAGATAATAGAGATACATTGTATTAACGGTAATAATTAATTAGGATTTATTTTAGAATAAAGAAACGGAAATATGACTGTTTTGTTTTAAAATATACACTTAACATAATAATAAGATATTATTGTTAAAGTGGAAAAAATAATAATGGCAGATATTAATACAGTAATAATAATGAAAATGATCATAGAGGCACAAAATACTCTTTTAAATTAATTTTAGTTAAGGTAATTAAGTATTTTTGACAGTATAATATTTTATGATAATAAAAATAAATAATACATAAATCTCCTTTTTTTCTATTATTTATTTATTTTCATCGCAATTATTTTTTATATAAAATTAATATTTGAGTTAAAATATTGAACATTACAATTTCGAATATCAATGTATTGGCACAGGTAAGTTTGACAGTTTTGAAAAGTTAATTGGAATAAACAATTTATTGGAATAAGCAAGTTTTGAAAAGTTAAAAAGTTAAAAAGACAGCATGCGTGGAAAGTAAATCTCAATCTCAATCATGATACAAAATACTAATCATGTCAATCTCAATCATGATACAAAGTACTAATCATGATACAAAGCATAGTACTATTTGTAAACTAAAATATATAAAACCAAATCAATGAATAATATAATAAATAAATGTATATTGTTTGTAAACTAAAATATATAAAACCAAATCAATGAATAATATAATAAATAAATATATACTATTTTATTATAAATAATAAATTATAATTGATATTATGTATAACATCAAATTCTCTTGTGAAATTCATTTACAGAGAAATCTTATTCTATTTTTATTTTATTTTGTTGTTAAAAAATATATGAACATTATTTAACATGACATTAATGTTAAGTGTAATTATTAAAAATGGAATAAAGTAAAATGTCTTCATTCCATTGGCATAAATCACGTGAATAATAATATAACAAATACAATAACATAACATGACAATAATAAAATGCATACAGTTTTAGAAAAACTTCACATTAAATTAAAAGATAATAATGATAATAATTGATTTACAATAACCAAATTTAATTGATTTATAATAAATGATAATAATTACATTTTTAATAATTTTTTATTAAAAATCTAATACCCTAATTAATTTTATTTATTATTGGAAAAAAATATTTACATCAATAATTACATCATGTAACAGTATATCGTTATAATAAATTTTGGTTTTTTAAGTTTTGGAATATAGAAAGTCCAATTAGTACGTTTGGAATAAACAACTAAAAAAATATACTATTTAATAATTAATTAAATAGGACAAATATATTTATTAGTCAGAATATATTTATTAAAAAAAAGTTGGATAGAGTTACCTTTAAGTGATCAAATATATTTATTAAATATATTTATTAGTTAGAAATCAAATGATTAAATTGACATTCAATCAGAATAATGTGAAATAAATTTTAAAATCAACTATGTTTCTCACTTTATTCATATACATTTTAATTTATTTTATTTTGTTTAAAAGTAACCAAACCTATTTATTAACTGTAAATCTAGTTATTTACTATTTATGTTAATTATGATTAATAATCTATTTATTAATTTATAATTTTATTTATAATCTTGACAGAAAAAGATTTATATACCAACTCTTTCTTTATATTTGATATATTTAATGAAATGAATATAAATTAGAATTAATGTCAAATATTTTTTTTATAGATATATTTAATGCGTATTGAAAGGTGTTATATGCATTTAATTTTTAATTTTTAATTCTATACAAAAAAAATTGTATGTTTAATTATTTACAATTATTTTATACTGATTCCTCTATTTGAATTTGAATTATGTCAAGGTACTATATATTTGTTGATATTGTATGGAAGGTAGAGAGTTATATGAATTTCATTTTGTTATGATTAATTAACCGTAATGATTACTTTTAGATATTGGAATTGATTGGAAAACTTGTAGCATGCAAAACAAATAATGATTGTTTTTAAATATTGTCAAATATTAAAGACATAAGGCATGCTAATATGGGTTGATGATGAAAAAATACAATTGAAGGAATAAAATGAAATTCAATGAAATAATGATTTTATAATTATTTGTGTGTAGTTAATTTTTTATTTAGATTGAAATAAATAAATTGAAAAATCATATTTAATTCATGAATTAAATCAAATCCTAATTCTTTTTTAACTCTCCATTAAACTTCAGTGAATCATATATTTAATTTATTGGAATTTAAGATGGTCTTCTGAACCATGAAGACACTTTATTTTTGGTGAAATTTTTATATGAGAGAATCGTAGTCAAACTCTCCCGTGAAATCTTATCCTTCCTTTTGAAATTTTACGTGAGAAAATTGCAATCCCAATTTTAAACTCTCCCGTGAAATTCATGTACCCATTTTTTTTCAATTAAATATATTAAAAGTTTTTTTAAAAAAATTAAATATGAGGATGTACACTACTTATATATAATATTTTTATAAATAGTAAATAAATATATAATAGTTGATATCTTAGCCTTTTGTTTTAAATATAAAAAAGAAATAAATTTGTGTCTTTCATAAAAAAATTTGTTTATTCATCAATCATAATTTTCTCATGTTTTTTAATAAAAACAAATATATGTATCAACTTTTAGAATAAATGTTAACATCTTATCATAAATAAATGCTAACATTTTTTCATGTCAATTTTATTTTTATTTGTATCATGTAATAATAATATATATCATTTTTTTATCAGGTATATGATATTTTTGTTTAAAAAATTTATAAAAGAAATCATATTTTATTAGTTTGTTACAACAAATTAGACCAAAATACAACACAACACTTATCAATGTATGAGAAAATACAACTTTTCTACACTAAAAAATATGTATGATGACTGATGCAGATTGTCTTGAAGTAAATATCTTTTCACTTTTCTAAAATAATTATTTTGTATTTAGCTTTTTAATTTAACTTTCCCTTAAAAAAATCTAATATTCACGTTCTCAATTAACCCACTTTTAAATTAACTCTCGTTATCATAAAAATGATTTAACCTAAAATCATGTTTCCAAAAACTTATTTTTAATTGATTTAAAATAAATAATAAAAATTAAATTTTTAATATTTTTTATTACAAAAAATCTAATAAGCTAGCTGATTTGATTTGCTGTTGAAAAAGAATATTTTATCTATAATTGACTTTAATATAATTCACTTATCTCTACTATTTTAGTATAATTTGAAAAATTATTCATATTGTTTAATTCTATTCCTCTATTTTCTATGATTGTTATAAGAAATAATTTCATAATTATTATTAGATATCTCATACGTTTCTTTATGGTGTGTGTATCTTTAGTAGAATTCATATAAAAGAAGATTAATAATGTAGACAAATAAGTGATCAAATATATTTATTGGTTAGAAATCAAATGGTTATATTAATTGGTATTCAATACCATTCAATGCAAATTTGTCTTTAATAAAAAATTAATTACCTTGTAAAAGAATGAGAAAGGGTAGAATGTTTCCAATGCAAATTTGAGTCTTTTGAAATTCTACACGTTAAAACATTGTAAAAATAAGTGTAATAATTAATTAAGTTAAGCAATTAATGTAAGCCATGATTATAAATTTAGTGGTATTCAATTTTATTATATTAAATATTTATTGAATTTTGACTTTTATTTTATTTATTTATAAAATAATATTTGTAAATGGTTGTGATTTACACTGACCGTGCATATCCATTAAACCCAAAATAAAATATTTTATTTTGATTTCAATATTTAACCGTATACGAAGATTTCAATCATAAATTCAAAAATAAATTCTTCAAAATAATTGCATATAATTTTTAAGAGACCAATGAAATGTTAAAAATAAAATTACGCTATATATACAATTAAAATATCAATCAATTTAATTTTTTTAATTGGAATAAAGGAAAATGTATTCATTACATTGGCATCAATCACGTGAAAAATATAACACAATAATAAAATGCATATAGCTTTACAAAAAGTTCACATTAAATTAAAATAATAACAATTAACAAACCAATTAAAAAGCATAATTTGAAAAAAAACAATCAGCACTATCACATTCTCTCAACTTAAATTTTTCATCGATTAACTTTAATTTCTCATCTATTCTCACTTTCTCCACTGGGTTGCGCTAACTTCCTCCCTCTTCCAACTCTGCTTCTATCCTCATGTAAAAACAATCCCCTCATCTCTCAATCTAAGCATAACAACAAACAACAACAATTTGTTAGCAAAAATTTGAATCTTGTTTTTTTCCATCTTCTAAGCGATAACAACAACTAAACAAATAATCAACGAAAAAATTCAGCCCATTATGTGTTTAACAGAAACACAGAAACGAATAAATGAAAGCACCGCATTAGGAAAAATTATATAAAAGATGAAACATAAACACGATGACAGCAGAAGAAAGAAGAAAAATTCTGGCCAAAAGGGTGGAGACGAAAAAAGGATGGAAGAAAGATTTAAAGAAAACTTCTCCTTGCAGTAATGGAGAAAGAAGAAGAATATGTAGAACTTAGAATGGACTGTTGTGTATAGAATAAAGCAAATGGGTTTAGGGTTGAAGGAGAGATTGAACTTGTGGATGAGAGATGCATTATGTAGTTATTATAGGATTATAGAGGCAAACAAAATTGAATGAGAGGAATGGAAAAGGGTATGCAAATTTGAAATTATGCAGACTTCACTTGGCTCTATGTCTGCATGACCCAATGAGAATGCACCGATGCAATAAAAAAGCGTGTTCCAATAAAGAAGTTTTGCATTAAATTGGATGTTGGAATGTAATCATGATTAGATGTAAAATGACGCTCAGGGGTATGTAAAACCATGTTTAATTGATTGTGATTAGGGTAATTAAGGGAATTTGGTAGTAATTGATTTTTATATATTAATATAGATATCTTCATCCTCTTTAACTTTTCTTTATCACTTGAAAACACATTTATGCAATCATATCTTATCTCAATCTTTTTTTCCCCAAAATTTACCAAAATCTTTTTTTAATGAGACAGTCTGAAGCCCGCTTGGCCCAGCCCAATCCAACCCATAAAAAATTATAGGCCGATGGACTGACCCAAAAAGACAGGGATGTGTTTTTTAAGGTATTTTACAGTTTAGCATGTGCTAAGTTATTGGGCTTGTAGACCGACTTGATGGGCCGAGTCCATTTTAACAGCTCTAGTATAGTGTATCAAATGGAATCCTGCTTTTGTATATTTTCTTAATATAAAAATTTAGACACTATCAAAGTTTTAATTAATCTGATATCATTTGAACTATTACAATTTTAATTCCCACGTGACAAAGATCTATTGAAAGAATTGTACTAAATCCAGGGAAAACAAATGGAACGGATTCCTACTGTTAAAAATTATATTAATATTTATTTTCTTTCATTCAAAATCTTACATTAAATTGTCACACTTCATTAAAAAAAAAAAATTAAATCAAAGGACTGATATAACAATTTTACCTATTTTTATAGAAAAGCTTTTTTGTTACTTTATCTTTAAAATAACTTTAAGTCAAATAAGTATCCTAACATTTTAAATTATTAGACAATATCAATAGATTTTGGTTTTCAGTAGATTGAGCAGAGTCAGGTTTGTCAAACCTAAATTGATATATTAAAAAATTTAAAGTATAAATTTGTTTATAGGCTGTCAAACCAAAGATTTATTTTTAAAATTGAGTATGATTTTTTTTAAAGGTCTGATTAACTAAATAAACTTATTTAAAAATCTATTTCATTTATACCTATACAAATAAGTAAATAAGTATATATATATATATATATATATATATATATATATATATATATATATATATATATATATATATATATATATATATATATATAAAATAGATTACCAAATTAAAATAGCAATAAGATTATATTTGTTTGTATTGACTTATTGATCTTATCTAATGGCATAAATTTTGTAATATTGTTTATTTTTTAAAATTTATAAAATAATTTAAGATATTTTTCATAATTTTTTAATCTATTTTTACAAGTTCTTTAAAATAACTAATTTTATTTTTGTATTTTAATTTAAAATTTAAAATATAATATACTAATAATAAATTTATTCATATTTATTTAAATAAATAAATTTGATAAATTAAACAAATTTATGATATTTGACGTAATCTTTAACTAAAGAGGCTTTTTAAAAGAGAATAAACATTTTTTTATAAAAATTCTATAGAGATTAAACATGTGTTCAAACATACATTTATTATGCCGTTGTTAATATTATCCGATCCTAAACGGGCCTGCCCATGCGGGCCGCAGACTTTTCAAGGCCGGTGGTCCAAAATATCCATTTTTAAATGGGTTCTAGTTTTATCACCCAGCCCACCCTTGTCTGGATTGTGGGCTATCCGACTTTATACGAGCTCATTTCTAAATAAATAATTTTTTTCATTTTATAAATAACCATGCAATAATATTTGTATATATATTAGAAATTATAAATGATCCATATAAGTTAACAATTAAAATGTAAAACAACACATTAACTTAATTCAAAGTATCCAAAATACATCAAAAATCATTCAATGTAGCACTCAAAATTAAATAACTTATTCCAACAAGTTTTAAGATACAAACATTTATGATAACACAAAATAACTTTGTTCCTTCCAAGATAGCCCAAATTCAAATAGTCCTAACTCGACTCGCAACATCACTTAAGTTTTCTTCAAGTGATCAAATGTGATTTATATCAAATGATCAAATGTGTTGGATTCTTCTCTACTTCCATCATCTTGGTTTATATTAAGGTTGTTATCAAATTTTATAAAACAATAAAAAGTAGTCGTTAAAAATTATTATAGAATATAACCAAAAACCACTTGATGCCAGAATTGACCTCCAAACCGGATTAAATCGGTGGTGAAAAAAAGAAGAAAAGAATATAACCAAGTTTATAACATACAACACTATGATAATACTAAAAATATATAAGCAATACTAAAAAAATTTAGATGAATAAATAACATGTAATATTAGAGTATTTGGGTTTGGTCCAATTAAATGTTTTTTTTGTTTGTTTAATTTTCTTATGGGTTATGAACGGATAATTTTTTTTAAAATTTGTAATTTTTTTTAGGACTTTTTTGGGCCGGGTTAAAAAAGGCTTGAAAGTAAATGTGCTAAAAAAATAAAGTCCAAACCCTAACTTTTTTCAGGCCTGATAGACCAGCTCATGAACTTCGGCCCATTTTGACAGGTCTACTTGCAACCATTTTGACAGGTCTACTTGCAACTATAAATTGTAGCGTTTTTTAGATGAAAAAACAAAAAGATACAAAAATATTTTACACATACAATCAATTAAATAATTCAACAATTATATTAATTATATTAATGATAATACTTGCATATAACGTTTTACATTGAAAAAAAATTATATTTTTTTAGAGTTTAAAAATAGTATATTGATAATATAAAATAATTTTACAATCAAAATATAATTTATTATGATAAATGTGTATTCATTTTTTTCTTTTATTTTTAATCTTTAACACCTTTTATAACTTTACTCTTTTCATTTTTCCTTTTAATATGTTTTGCTAAATATGTTTCGGAAAGTTAACAAATATATTTAACTTTTTATTAAAATAATCTTAAATACTATTTGTTTTCGCAAAATAAAAAATGAAAAAGATGATTTTTACAAAGTAAAAAGTAATTGATTTTCAGAAAATAACAAAAAAAAAAAGAAGAAAAATAATGTAATACTCCACAAATCTTCTGGAAACTGGAAAAGACAATTGAAATCGTTACTCTTGAGAATATTTTCACTCTACCATAATTTCTTCTCTTTTTCTCTCCTTCTCAATTTCAAACGCCTTCAACCATATGCAACTTTCGGTAATTTTTCTCATACTCTTCCGCACTAAATTTGATTTCAAATCTCATTTTTTGTAGCATCTTTCGTTCTAAGAGTTACAATTGTATAATTTTTTTTAGCAAAATACGTGAAATTTCATACTAAAAGTTGATTTTTTTAGGTTTTTCATGGAAGAAAACAACACCCTTCATGCCTCAGATTCAATTGATAAATCTAGGATTGTTGAAGCCAAACCTTTGCGTAGTTTAGCTCCTGTATTGCCTAATCATATTCAATCTTGTTTTCCTGCAAATTATCCATCTGGGTTTCCTCCATTTTGTTCATTTGAGAAACCCCAAGATATCCCTCTTCCAAAAGGAGCTCAGGAAATTTCTGTTGATACCGAAATAGCTGAGGAAATTCCCGTTTCTGGGAAAGAAACTCCTGTTGCTGCTAAAGTGACTCCAATTAGGTTCTACAAGAGTTCAGTTGATGAGGAAGTGAATCCACGAGCAAACGGAGATGTTAATTCGTTTCCAGAAGGGTTGAACGGCGATGAATTTGTTGATGATACACGGAAGCGAGGTGGGGAGAGTATACAGAATTGTAAAGAGTTTCTTAAACGGAAAAGGAATAAGAAAACTCGGGAGGCGGGTGTTGATGGTCAAACTAGTTCTAGTGTTGGTGTTAACCCGTCTCCAAATGATGAAGGTAATCGTGAATCGGTTAATCATGTGCTCATGATGTATGATTCGATTCGAAGAAGGCTTTGCCAGCTTGAGGATTCAAAGGAACTGAATAGTTCGCTTGCCATTAAGCGTGCGGATCTTAGAGCGAGCAATGCTTTGACGTGTAAAGGGATTAAAACGAATTTGAGGAGAAGAGCGGGAGCGGTGCCTGGGATTGAGGTTGGGGATATTTTCTTTTTTCGAATGGAGATGTGTCTTGTGGGTTTACATGGTCAATCGATGGGTGGAATTGATTATATGAATTTCAAGGACGGGTCGAAGGAAGATACTGTGGCGTTAAGTGTTGTTTCATCGGGAATGTATGGTGATGATACGGAGGATAATGATGTTTTAGTTTATAGTGGTCAAGGTGAGAATTTCAACAAGAAAGATAAGCATGTGACTGATCAGAAGCTCCAAAGGGGTAATCTTGCTTTGGACAGAAGTGCGCAGCGTCACGACGAAGTTAGAGTCATTCGGGGATTGAGAGATGCTGTGAGTAGAACAGCGAAAATCTATATGTATGATGGTTTGTATAAAATCCAAGATTCTTGGATTGAAAAAGGGAAATCTGGTGGTGGTATATTTAAGTATAAGTTAGTAAGGTTGCCTGGACAAAAAAGTGCTTTTGGTGCTTGGAAATTGGCTCAAAAGTGGAAAGGAGGTTCTGCTTCAAGGAATGGTTTTATTCTTGCTGACCTTTCCAATGGAGTTGAAAGTATTCCCGTATCACTTGTCAATGATGTTGATGATGAAAAAGGTCCTGCCTTTTTCACTTATTTCACGTCTCTCAAGAAACCGAAACCTTTTGGTTTAGTGCAGCCTTCATTTGGCTGCAATTGTAAAGCATGCATCCCTGGTGATTTTAACTGTTCTTGCATTCAAAGAAATGAAGGTGATTTTCCGTACACTGCAAATAGTATTCTAGTGAGTCGGAAGCCGCTGATTCATGAATGTGGCCCTATGTGTCGGTGTCTTCCCAACTGCAAAAATCGAGTATCGCAGACTGGGTTAAAGCCACACATGGAGGTTTTCAGAACAAAGGATAGAGGCTGGGGGCTTCGGACACTGGATCCTATTCGTGCCGGTAGCTTTATTTGCGAGTATGCAGGCGAAGTTATCGACAAAGCTAAGGTATCTCAGAATGATGAAGAAGATAATGATGAATATATTTTCGACACAAGCCGTATTTATCAACCATTCAAGTGGAATCATGATCCTAGCTTACTGGAAGAAGTAAGTTCAAATGTTTTGAGTGAAGATTATACTATACCATCTCCTCTCATTATAAGTGCCAAGAATGTGGGAAATGTGGGTAGATTCATGAACCATAGTTGCTCCCCAAATGTGTTTTGGCAGCCGGTACTATATGCAGAAAACAATCATTCCTTTCTCCACATTGCATTTTTCGCCCTTAAACATATTCCTCCTATGGCAGAGTTAACATATGATTATGGATTTGTCCTTGCTGGCCATGCCGAGGGTAGTAGTGCACTAAGAAGGAAAAATAAATGCCTGTGTGGATCAGAAAAGTGCCGTGGTTTCTTTGGTTGACATTTTGTTGCAGATGCTTGCAGCTAACATGGTTCTTGGAAGCTTGTTCATGGCCAAATGAGGTTTGTGGATCTATTGCATGTTTTCAAAGTACTTTGATATTTATATTGAATGCATACCGATTTCAAAGTTCTTTTGTATAAGCTAGTGATAAGTTGTTTGAAATATGCATGAATGTGATAGAAACTGGTACCTGTAGTGAATGAATCAAGGAAAAGCAAACAGAAATGATAGTACAATCCTTGCAGAATTTGTCTAGTAAACAGTTTATATTATTGATACAGATTTAACACACCTATACATAAGAGAAAATGATAGAATAGATATAAAGCAATTCCTATCCAAGAAATTCGAGAGTCTTGATCTCTCCCTTCAAAGAATTTGAGAGCTTGGTCTCTCCCACCCAAAACCACTCAATAGCTATCTCATAATCACTTTCTCCTTTGCTTTCTCTATTTATTCCTAAAAATTAAACAATTTAATTGACATAATAACTTCCCTAAACTGTGCATAACTGCCATTATAAGTAGTCTAACAAAATGCTTTTCTACTAGTAATTTATAGGTGCTTATTTTTATTTTTGACAATGCAGTCAAATATTTAAGAATGAGTTGTTAAAAAAAAGGTGATTGAGAATCTTAAGCTTACTGTATTTTTAATTCCATTCAGCTAGGCATCTAAAATCATGATGCCCCAAATTTGCAATCGATACCATTTGAGTTCATTTCTATGACTCATTTTGTTGTTTGTGGTTTTTAGTATAAGCTTTGGAACTTAAGGTTAATGTTTTAAAAGAAGAAATTTGTTGATTTTGTGCTATTATGCAACTCTGGTTATGCTTTGTTTTGTTGCCAATTATTATGTAGTTTTTTTACAGCGAATCATTACATAGTTGGTTCAAAGTTTGGATACAAAAAGAGGATTGTGTAAGATATATAGTGTTAGGTTGTTACCTGAATGAAATGCATTACGGCACAAGTATGGTGTGGAAGCAAGAATTGCATTCACTCATTTAGAAGGTAGCAAAAGGTACACTCTGCAAACCATGATGAAAACTAAGAAAAACAATAGGTAGCTTAAAAGGGGACGCCAAGAAGGAAATCAGGGTGTGCGAACTAAACGTTTTGAGGTGTTATATTTGGCACCAAACACGGGGATAGAAGTGTTTATAGGTTTGCTGTGGTTATAAAAGACTTATAGGTTTGCTTTGGCTATAAAAGACTTGGATCAATTTTTATTACCATAACACCAAATATACTAAATTACCAAACGACTCTTTGGTATACTAGAAGTAAGTAAGGTGCATTGTATACAGTGCAAGTTTAGCAAGATATGCTAGCTTTGACTTAAAGTTGAAAATCGAAGAATGAAGATCATGCTACACCAAAAGTTACATGGTTAGGTACTTTTGATCTTTACGGAGAAAAAGATATTGGCCATATGATCAAGTTAGCTGATGAAATGAAGATATGTTTTGGGTGTTATCTGTGATAGCAAGGTACCTATTAAGCTCAAAGGGAAATTGTACCATATACCTGTAGGCTAATTGTTCAGAGATGAGAATGTTGTGGTGGATGAGTGGTAATATGAGATAAAGTTTAGTAATAAATGTGATATACAGACAATAGCAGTAGCACTTATTCATTGCTAAAAAGATGATAACGTTTTCTAGAGATGATTTGACATTGTAAGGTAGAAAAAGATATAAAAAAAAATGCTAAGAACCAATAAAATTGATTGAATTTTGATGAGACCAAGATCCTCTCCAACATGCACCCTTCTCCAATTGTAGAGGATCCAATCTCATTCCGGAGGACCCAAGTGATTCTTTGGTATTACATGTGCACCGTGCTATAGTGAGGAGAGATGCTGAAGTTGTTATTGCTGTTCATGTGCTACTGGGATGTGCATTTGTTTTGGACTGTTGCAGTTTCCCGTGTTAATTGATGTTTTCTCTGTTGTCTTCATATAAAGTATTTTAACTGAGCGTGTCAAAATCTTATGGAACTTGCTTTAAGATTATGCATGGATCTCACACACATGTTCACATGTATGCAAATGTTTATGCTTATCATTATCTATGAACTGAGTCGAGATGATCTTCATTTCTTAAAGAAAATTTTCTATCTCATTAAATGTTAATTTCTTTATTTTTTACATGTGCATACTCTTTATTTGACAGATGAGGAATTTCAATGTCTGAGAGCTAGATTCAGCTTGGAGGCTCCACAACTTAGTGCATGCTTACTTCCAAATATCATTACTGTGAAGGGTAGACTTTATTTATTCAAAATTAATCACGGGTCTACGGGCATTGCTATTTCTTGGCTCAAACTTGGATTATCCTGCCCTATTCCTAATTTTAAGAGCAAAATTTTGGTGAATTGAATGGTCATGACCACTTGAAAGTATCATTGACATGCAGATCTTTATCTTGGATTTGTGGGATTGAAAGCATCATCGACATGCAGATCTTTATCTTGGATTTGTTGTACTGAAAGCATCATCGACATGCAGATCTTTCTTTAGCTTGGATTTGCTGTAATGTTGTAATTAGTGTTGATGTTGATTAGAAGGCTAATATTGGATTTTACATCTGGGATTATCGAACTAATTTGCTAAACCATGCTGTGTATCTTATTCCTGTATCTATTGATCTGGTGATTTGTTTTGTTTACATGAAAATATATTCATCCACGAGCCATGTAATGTACTAAAAGTATTGAGCTAGAACTTTGCTGTTTATGTAGTATAAAGTCCTACCCAGATTTAGAGATTAGTCTGTCAATGAAGCACAGATACGATACGGGTATTGGATTTGATATATATTCGATACGGAGATATGTTAGTTATTAAAAAATCTAGAATATGATACTTTTAAGATCCATATATAAAAACTTAAAATTAAACATTAGTTAAATCATTCTCTAACAAAAAATCAACTGAGTTTGCAAAATTTGATAGTAATTGGTTAAAGAATTATGAGAAAAAGAAAAGATAGATAAAATTGAGAGAAAAGTAATTAAAGGAAAATTTTGATTATTTATAGAAAAATGAAAGTGATGAAGTAGTTAAAGTTGAGAAAGATTGATTCATATTCTAGAAATATGAATAGTTATGAGATTAACTAGCAGCTTATTGGAGACATATTGTCAGTGTATTGTGAAACATATCATAATCTTTTATTTTATTTTTTAAATAAATCATTTGGATACTCCTTTGATATGTATCGGTGATGATCTATTAGAGCGTATCAGCGTATATGGTCTCCAATACATATCATAATCTTTTTTAAATAAATCATTTGGATACTCCTTTGATATGTATCGGTGACGTATTAGAGCGTATCAGCGTACATGGTCTCTATAATTATGCTTGTTATATGTGATTTTTAATAGTGATGCTATATATTCCTAAGTTTTTTTGACTTATTATAGAATTATAATCTATATATTCCACTTGAGATTTTAGGCAATGTAGATCTTATTAGTGAAATCACTTTCAACTTGAGAATCATGATTCCAAAAGAGAATCACAAACTTTCAGCTTTTCTATTTCCCTACAAGTTACAAATATCCTTCAACTGTTTTCCTATTATTTTTCATTCTTATGCAATTGTTTTTATTTTCTTTTATACATTTAATTGCTACTAGCAATTTAGAAACAAAGAACAAGACTAATGATGCATTTAATTGCCATCAGTGTCCTAGTGAGACTGCATAACTCTAGCAAAGTTGTCTATTATCAGTGTAACTGATCTGAAACTGTTTTCTTCTTTTCACCAAGGAATGGTTTGAACATCATAAGTATTCCAATTCCTTCAACCACATTCAAAAAGAAAAATACCATATGGGTACCTGCAGTTAAATGTGCAATAGTAAGCTACCGAGCAATACATCTAGCGAAAACACCGAAAACTCTTGATGTGTATTACAAAGAAATTAGTTGAGGATCATACCAGGGAGGAAAGAAGCATCACTACGTTTTTGCGACCAAGTTAATCTGTGTTGACCAAGATCATAAAAATTAAAGATGAATTTTGTGTTAACTCTCTAGTTATCTAAATAGAAAAGTAACTCGCAATATCCTCCTTTGAGAGATCTGCATTGAAATCGTGCAAGAAATTAGCGGAAAACTCACATTGAACCACCTGCAGCAGGTCCAATAGCTTTGAATAGAGACATAGCTGTCATAGATATACCATTAGCTGCCCCTCTTTGGTCTTGTTCCTGTTTTCCAAATCAACAATTTCTTCAGAAACTAACATCAAACATTTTGTGTAGAAACAGTTTTTTTGACGAAAAATACACTTACCACTACTCTGTTTTGTACAAGGAACAAACCTGTTGTAATTGTCACCTATAAGTCCATCAAAACAAATACAATAAGTCAAATTTGTAATAGAAAAAACCCTTTCTCACCAAATGAAGAAATGAACTTACAGATATAATATTCTTGAGAATGGAAGCAATACTAATGAATATGTATAAGGATATGCCTGACAACATTGCTATGAACGGGTAACTTTGCAAAAGTGGTATTGAAAATATCTGCATATGAAACATAATTCAAATGACAAAAAGTGAAATGCAGAATTTCAGTAAGTTCCACAATGAGATGAAACTAACCCCTGTGATTCTGGCAATTCCAACAGGTCCACAAGCTTTTTCCATATATTGGTATAGGGTTAGTTGATAGATCACAAGTGCTAGACCTGAAAATTTTAGAAGTTAGTAAAAGTACAAAATGTCTATTATGTAAATAATAGGAATACAAATTGTTAAAGGGTCTAAAAGTGCACCTGAAATTGCAAGAACATTACCAACATCATCAGTTGTGAAGTTCAAGCCTCCTAGACTTGGAGGACTAACACACCACAAAGAGAAAACCTAAAGAAAACATATAAAAGAAGCATGAGATTTCAAAAGAACCATGTATTTGGTTAAATTTATTTTAACTTCATGAATTTGAAATTTACCTCTTGATAAGCAATATCATGAAGTGAGAAGACACAGTAAGCAATTATAGATGACATTAAGGGCCAATTCAACAAGAGGCTTTCACTCTTTTGGACTGTCTTTTCTTTGTCAACCTTGTTGCTTCCATTTTCTAAAGCTTCAGCATCGTCCGCTGACACATTGTTACCATTGTGTTTGTGAAGTGTTTCCTGCATGCAATTTGAAGTATTTTATTGAGGTAAAAAACTTTACAGAATATTGAAAATCAAATACATAAAAAGTAAAGATGCATACCGGAATCCATAAGCAGATAATAACTACTACTAATGAAACGGCCGATATTATAAAGCTTGGCAAGGAGTAAGGATACCTAAGCCGATAGAAACACAAGATCAGAGTCGAGCCAAAGTCGAATTCTTAGCATGTATTAGAGAATATTTCCAGTTCTCATTTTTCTGGTTTTAAGAAGTTATCTAAACTATCGTTTTGTATGAATATCTAAAGAGAGGAACCAAAACGGAAACAAAATGATAGATTGTAATTAAAAGTGAAAACCAAAAAGGAAAAATAGAAAACATTTTCTAAATGCAAACAGACCCTTTTATTTTAATAAAGTTAAAATGTAGGAAAAATCACTTACTTGTCCCAAAAGGAACCTTTTGGAAATATATGTGGGTATTTCTCAGCTGGCTGCAAGATAAAAACAGGAGAGTGATAGTTAAAAGAATAATATTATGCGCATGTACATGCTTTTTGGAAAAACTGTCGTTCCAATGCTTAGGTACTAAACAGAATTTCGAATCAGTGTACCAAATCAATAATTTTGGTTCAGTTCGATTTTGAGAAAATTGAAACGGTTTGGTTCAGATGGCATTTTATTATTGTTCACTTCGATAAGTTTTTTGACTAAACTTGACTATGAACAACCATAATTGAGAAAACAAAGGATAAATATAGTACCTGAGCCAAATAACCTCCCAATGCTGGTCCAATGATTAAACCTGTTCCCCAAGCAACACTGACCTAAAAACATATATCACACTTACAATCATTATGATGAAATTCATTATCATTAAGAGCTCATATTGGACAGATTTTAAAATTATAGTTGTAATGCAGTTGTAAAAATATATAAAATGCGGACGTTGTGGCCTTAACCGCAGTTGCAGGCCGTTTTTTATAGTATACAATCTCTGGCGAGAGTTACTGTTGAGAGTCCAAGAGCTTGGTGTTCTTCTCGAAAAATTTCAGTAGCATAAGCCTATTAAATAGAGGAGTTTTGTCAAATAGCTGGCGCAGTAGATGAAAAAGTTAAAAACTTATGGTACCTTAGTTGGTCCAATTGCACCATTCAAACATCCGAGAAGAAATCTTGTGATAACGGCCATCCAGAAACTTGAACTAATGCCAAATAGTGTGTTGAAAATGACACTGAAGTCAAGCAAGCATTAGTGAATACAGAAAACAACACATTCATATGCTACAGAAAACGTCTAATTCATCGATAAAAACTTACACTGAGAAAACTCCGATAACCATAACAGGTTTTCGACCATATCGATCAGAAACCATTCCCCATAACACAGATGTTAAAGTTCTTCCAAGCATGAATGATGATCCTACAACATTTTTAATCATCATCACTTAACTGAAACATCTTATTTAACAAAGACTTCAAAGAAACGATATAATAAAAATAATCTTACCTACATAACCAGCATAGTAACTAATATCCGCCTCAGATTTCGCAATTTTAAAATCCCTAATCTGAAAATAAACTTTGCATCATTCAAAATCATGCTGTACCACAAAATAGCATAGAAAATTTATGGAAGGTTTACGCTAAACTCACCATGAAGTAAAGGAATGGAAAGAGTGATGATGCAGGAAGTGCTGACGAACATGACAAAACACATAAAGATCAGAGAAGAATTAAGCAGTGAAAAGTGTTAGAATTGGAAAAATGAAGTTGTGTAGAAGCTGAAAATTGGTTACTTGAAGATAACACCACCATCCATATGATGAAGAGATTCTTAACAGATACACCTTGGTTAAGCTCTTTTGCTTGTTCAACTTTACAACCAGGACAATCCTTATAGTAATGGTGATTCTTCTTCAACAATGGCTCTCTCATATTATCCACACTCATGTTTCTTTCTTTTTCTCTATATCAGTTTTTGATTTATGTGTAGCATGTAGAAGAAGATTAGTTAGAGAAAAAGATGTATCAGAGATAGTGATATGATCACTAGTTTCTTTTGAATTTCCACTAAGTGAAAAACAAGTGGTTGAGCAGATATTTATAGTTTCTTGAGAAAATCTTGGAGTTCAAGAATTGAATATGAGCAAGAGAAGAATTTTTCTCACATGTCAAAAATATTTATTATTAAGCTAAATTGGCCTTCCAAATTTTACCTGACGAATTATTTTTTTTTTATTTTAAATTCAAATAGTTTTCGGCCGCTGTCATATTTTTTTATAGAGAAAAAGGTTCATACACTGACAGTGTAAAATTATTTTACACTGTCAACCAATCACAACCTTGTATCAGAATAAATCATACTTTAAATTAAAAGTTTTTTTAATGACAAGACACTTTGTTAGTTTTATATTGGATGACAGTGTAAAATAATTTTACACTGTCAGTGCATATAAATTAAACTCTTTTTTATAACACATCCGTGAAATATTCGTTTTTTTTATTTATATTTTTATTTATAAAGTTTTACGAAGATTTATCCTATTTCATTAAAAAAATTGAAGCGTCATTAATTTTAAATATAAAAGTATGCAAGTAAAATTAATACGATTTAAATTTAAAATAGAATGATTAATTTTCGTGAATCGGAAAAATAGCAAACCAAAATTATATCAATAAGAATAATTTATAAACTATTTTCGTCATTATTATTACTATTTTCCGTTTATATTCTAATTTATAAAAATTTATATCAATAAGAATAATTTATAAACTAAAAAAAATTCGTCAACTATCAAATATACTTTTTAAAAATATATGAGCTCAAAAATTATAATTTCAAAATTTGGTAAACAGAGCCTAAAAGTAGATAAAAACATTTAAAACACGTTTTAACAATAAATTCTCATCATTGCATGCCTACTTCAAACTTATGAATAGGAGAAGACAACAAAAATGATTAAATGTTTGTGAAGTTATTGGAGTAAATGCAAACCTAACATAATTGGTTACCAAATAAAACACATGGCAGTTCAAAGAAATAAATATATGGATGATAATTAGGGATTTTTTTAATATGGACACTAAACAAAATTGATAACAATTAAAAAATTAAATAAATTAAAGATTTTTTTATATAGACAAATATTTATCTATTGTCTAGGATCAAATTGTTTAATATCAACTATTGTTGAAGAACACAAGTGTCATGGTGATTTAAATATGGTCTCAATATTTTTCCATTTTTTTTTTTAAAATTAATAACAAGTTTTTTTTTCTTCTTTTGAATGATATATTTCCTAATTTATTTTAGGAAGTAAAATCAGTTTTGATTAGTAAATAAATTAATGTATCCGTGACGGCCAAGGAAAAAAAATGGGGACAGCATGTGTTATTGGTCTACTTGTACAGTTGTACGTTGTGGTGGGCCGGTACTGTCCCTTAGATTTTGGAATCTTTTAAGAATATAATTTATTGAACGCTTTTATAGTTTTTTTTTCTAAGAAAGGTTTTTCTAGGAAGTATCTCTAATGGGAAATTTGGATATGTTATAATGCATGGAATTTAAGAGTAATCGTTACTCCATTTTACACATATTACAAAAGTGTATATTAAAAAATGTATAAATTAAAGTGAAATAATAATGCTTTTACTAAAAGATTATGATGAAAATAGTATTAATTAGAAAGTAAAATTTTGAAAAAATTATATTAGAAATGCTTAACAATTTTATTTTATAAATAAATTATTTGTTGTAAGACGGGAGAAATAGTTGATAGTGTATGTAAATTCTAAGTCATTTGTTTAAAGTTGATATTATTGAGTTTGTTTGGTTGGGGTAAATGGAGGGGAAGTAGAGAGGAGATGAGACAATTTTCAATAGTTTATGTTTTTGGTTTAAATTTTTAAAGAGAGAGAAGGTAGATAGAGAGGACCAAAATCTATCTTGCACCACTTTTTGTTTTCTCCGATTTGACAATTTAAATATTTAATTATAATTATATTTACATATTTATTCTTATTTATTCAAATATAAATTTAATTTATTAAAATGTTAAAAGTTTTATTTTCAACAAATTGTATCTTGCTTTTATATTTCTTGTACTTTTATATCTTGATCTTATTATAATAATTATTATATATGTTTAAAAAGCTTTTTTTTTTTATATTTTTATATTTTCATGTTACTTTTAATTATCGTAATATTTTTGTTTTTAATAATTTTTGTTAGATTTTATTGTATTCGATAAATTTTTTTAAAATTATATATTATAATCATTATGTTTTTATAAATTCTTTTATGCTGATTAAATATTTATATTTTGTCAATAAATTTGTATTTAATTTATAAATGGTAAATATGATGAGTTTTAATATAAAATTATAAGAATAAAAACATAAATTAGTTTTAAAATACCTCTCATTTCTTTGTGAATCAAACATATATGTAAATAAAATTTCTCTCTTCCTTTCTTTTCCTTTGAACCAAAAATATATGTAATTAAAATCTTTCTCCTCACTTCCTCTCACCCCCCTTTCCTTGATAAAAATATCTCCCCCCTCTTCCCTCGTTTGAACTAAATAAACTTTAAGTTAGATGTATCACCAGAATTTCAATTTATGTTAGACGTGTCTGTGAAATTTTAGTGGTTATTATCACTTATCCAAATTAGTTGAGTTGTAAGCTTTAGTTGTTTGTGTTATAAAACAACCCATTTTTTTGAGAATATAAAACAACCCATTTTTCAAAAAAATGTTAGTTGAAATTTTAATTCAATTGATTCAAATTAGTTGAGTTGTAAGCTTTAGTTGTTTGTGTTATAATTTTTTTTTTCTAATTCTACTTATCCAAATTAGTTGAGTTGTTTAAGAAACTAATATACATTCAATAGTCATATCAAAAGTATTCTTTAAAAAAATGTGATTGACCAATTTTATTTTGGTTTCCTATTCCATACCAAATTGTATATTTCTTGAAACAAAATGATTTTGAAAGGATGTTCACCGCTACAAAACAAACAAAGTTAGACAAAGCTCATTTATATGAAGAATTTCAAACTTAGGTTATGTGTGTTTTCGTGATGTAAAAGCTTTATAAGAAATAGGAAATAGGAATTCTCAGTAGTACTATTATTAAAAGAATTCTGACCAAGTAAATGTGGGGCTGAACTTGCCCATACATTTTGTTGCTAAAGTCGAATTTGAATACGGAAGTGAAACGACCAAGATACCAACTTAGACAGTGATTGGATTCAGAGTACTAAACAAGTTATTTTCTCAAGTAAAAAACAACAACGTCGATATGAAAAAGACTAGGGCTATTAAAAAAAACCGCCGAACCGAACCGATAATTGAAATATTATTAATAGTTAATGAATCGAATTTATATTTTATTAATGGTTTTAGAACCGAACCGATAAACAATTAACCATTTTGAATTTAATTTCGAATCGAATCGTTAAAATTTTTGTTTCAAAATTCTAACTTCTAATAATTTCAAACACTCAAGCTTCTCGAGCTCTTTGCTAAAACTTTGATATGCCTATATTTGTTTTGGTTTTTTGATGTATATATGCATCTGGTTTTTATAGCATGTACTTTTTGTGTAGGAGGTAAAGTAACTTGGTAATGTGTGCTTGGATTGTTTATGTCAATGTGACTATGGCGACTTGTTTGGGAATTAATGCATCGCATAGTTTTAGGTGATGTCATGGTTGAAAGTTGATGTATGGTAATGTGTATTACTAAATGTGTTTGGGAATTGTATGGTTCTTTATGAATGTATCATGACATGGGCTGATTTGGTTTTGTATGTATGCTACAAAATGGTGACACTATATAGACCTGGTTTGAAATCGCTAGAATGTTAGTTTGCACTTATGAATACAAGCTCATTCATAAGTGCTTATTTTAATGAGTTTTGCAATTTTGAATTAATTTGAATTTTGATTATGAATGTAGATTAAAAAAAATTTAAGTTAAAAATTATGTATAATAGTATATTAAAAAAGTTTATAAAAAATGCTAAAAATAAATTTAAATATATTTTTTATTTAAAAAATTCAAAACTAAGTATAACGGTTCCGTTCTTTAGTAAATGGTTCGATTTGGACAAATTGTATTCTAAACGTTTGGTATGGTTAAAAATTTCGAACCGTTATGCCAAACCAAAACTTTTAGTTCAGTTCGGTTCTAAAAAAATTGAAACGGTTCGGTACGGTTCAGATGTCTTTATATAATTGCTCGGTTTGGTTCGGTTCAGTTTTTTGACAGAACCGAACCATGAACAACCCTATGAAATACGTATTCTTTGAAGGGATAAAAATTGAAGGTCCCAACCCTCTCTCTCTAAAATCTATAAAGCCCCCGTCCAAAGATACATTCATGATGTTCCTTTTGGTGGCGTTTGATGGGGAAATGACCTCTACAAGCATGTCACCTCCTTTAACACATAGATGGCGATCATAGGCGCAACAATTTCGCTCAAGTTCAAGCTCCTCTCATGAAACTTAAAGGACGTGGATTTACGTTAGTACATGAATCTTCCCCGAATCTTTGTAACCAGCTATCAAAATCTATTCCAAAAACCAATACATTTGTTATTGGCCAATAAACAATGCAATGTATCCACAAAAAGCCTCTTCACACAACTACAAAATAGATATGTTGTAACACCGTCCTGTTATCCGTCGTAATAAATCATTTTTGAGCTATTTTTTTCTATTTACAAAAGAGATTTTACAATGGTTAATGTTAACAACCGTGGTGAAGTGTACTTGGAGTGTAAGGGTTTGAATTCTAACACCAACAATTTTCTATATTTTTGTTACAAAATGGGTTTGTCCTTATATATCACCACATTTCAAACTATCAACCATGGTGTAAGGTGCTATCATTTTATCACGGTTCTTATTATCAACTGTGGTGAAAGGTATTCCATATTTATATATAAGTAAAATTATCTCGCTTCACACTACATAACAGCCGCCTTTCTCAAAACAAAACCTATAACATACAATAAATTATGAATAAACAATAAAAATGTTTACTTGTTGATTTTCCCACATGCCTTCTTCATGATCATTATGAATAGCATTCACATCATCTTCGTATGAAGTAAGCACTTGTGTTGCGTAAGAAGGAGTCAAAGGAATATCAAAATTTAACTCATAATTTTTATCACTATGAGGAATGTGTTTTTCTTGGAAAACAATTGACCATCTATAATAGGGTGGGAGAACTGACTTTTTGAAATATACGGATAGCAAGAGTCGCCACCGACTTTTATTTTATTCAATTTAGAAAGGCTAAAAGAACAGAAAAAGACCTTTGAAAGATTTTGAGTTCGGGGGGTGGGTTATACAAAGGGAAGGTGTAAGCACCATTTGTATCCATGGTTATCCATGGGCTCTTAATTGCTTAGCTCACTTTTTGTTTTCAAAATGTTTGAAGTGTAGTGTGTGAATAGGAAAAGGATTCGAATAAGGAGTTTAGCTTGTAAAATAAGCGTAGCCTTTTTGAAAGTAATTTGAAAAGGAGTGGGAAATTTTTTTTATTTGAATTTGAATAGAGCAAGCATTTAATAGAACCTACCCTAAGTTTAATTTTTTATGTTCTTTAAGACTTTTGTTTGAAAGGGCTATCCATACCATAAAGAGGGCAAGTAGTCCTTTCATTGGATTTGAAAAAGGGTCATCGAGGATTATCGTTCGCCATAAGACTGTCCCTACCATAAAGAGGGTAGGAAGTCCTAGGGAAGGATATAATAGTCATTTAGGCAACCATTGAGGATACCTTAGCATTCGAAGGGACAATCATCATTTAACCGAGGCAACATCGAGGGACAAGATCATTTTTGTTTAGGCAACTTCGAAGGGACTTATGATCTTTTTATGATGATAATGAACTGAGGGCAACATTTGCTAAGGCATCCTCGTATTCGAGGGACTTAACTATTTTTAAATCGAAAGGCAGCATAAGAAAGGTTACCATAAAGGTGTGTGTGTGCAACAATCACGTGATTCAGTTCAGATATTTTTATCTTGTATTAGGCAAACTAAATTCATTAAATTGTTGTCACTCCCTATTGTTACTTACCACACAGTTAAAATATCAGCAGAAAATATAAACCACAACTATAGTTATAAGGCGCGGAAAGTAAAGGCAGAAAAGTAAATCCTAATTACTATTACATTTAAAATGAATGAGCGACCTATACACCTTCTAGAATTTTAAATGACAGAAAATTAAATAATTGAATAAAATGCAAAAAATCAAATAAAGGCAAATTAAACAAAAGCAAAAAATAAAGAGAAAAGTTAAACAGAGGGCATTCGACAATCAAGGGAATATGAGATGAGAAGAGAAATTTGCGGTAATGAAGAAATTCAAAGACAAAAGAAGTAAACCTAAACCTTAAAGGTTAACTGCTAAAAAACCGAATGGATAAGATAAACCTACAGGGTTACATCCTGAGCCTACAGTTAATGGGCAACACCTACCTAATGTGTGATTTTTTAGGGTTAAGGGAGAAGGTTAGTGATAAAACCTAAAATTAATAGTTATTATTAAAATTAAAACCTAAAAATAAATATTAGTCTAAAAACTCTAATTTGATTAACCTAAGTCTACAAATTAAATTATTGATTAAACCTAAAACTAAGTTAATTAATCTAAATTTAAACTTAAATTAAAATTATTATAAAACCTAAATTAAAATTATAAACTAAAATTATCACTAATTATTATTAAACTTCATTTAACTAATTACCATAAAAAATTATTAACTAATTAAAATTATTATTAACTCATTAAAATTATTTCTAAAAAAAACTAATTTAAATAACTACGGTAAATAGAAAAAAAGAAAATGAGTTTATATAAGTCTCAAGAAGTATAGGACTAGTTGAGTCTTAGAAGTCAATTAGTCACAAACAGTTGGTTTGTGCAGGATTGTTAGTCACCAGCAGTTTGGCTCGTGCACTGTATTGTGAGTCACGACAGTTGGTCGTGCAAGTGTAATAAGATTCTGATTATAGTGAATTAAGTCCTCGTTGAGAGAGGCAAATCACCTTGTTGAGGGTGGACTAGAGGTAGCCTTATTGAGAAGGAGAACCAGGATAAAAATAACCGTGTTATGTCTATCTTTCCTTCAAAATAAAAAGAATCACTTATTCAACCCCCCTTTCTAAGTGTTTTCTCAACCTTCATTTTCATCTTCAGCATTGGATACAAAAGTTATGCTTTTGTTCTTTTTCTCAAACTTGTCACTAATAGCCAATTCAAAAGTTTGAAGCGAGCCAACAAGTTCATCGACCCTCATAGTGCTGATATCATGAGCTTCTTCAATGGTTGTCATCTTCATGTCAAATTTTCTAAGTAAAGACATAAGAATCTTTCTAACAAGCTTTTCTTTTGACATCTTTTCTCCCAAGGCACTAGATGTATTAGATATTTCAAGAACCATCATATGATAGTCCTGGATAGTCTCATCATCATTCATCTTCAAATTATCTAATCTAGTAGTGAGAAGTTGAAGTATTGACATCTTCACTTTAGATGTACCTTCATAAGTTACCCTGAGAATTTGCCAAGTATATATCCTTGGCTACAGTACAGGTATTAATTAACCTAAAAACATTCTTGTCCACTTCATTGAATAGAGCATTCAAAGTCTTGGAATTTCCAATAATTAATTTATCATCCTCATCAAACCAATCTTTCTCTGGCTTCAAAGACACGTTCCAGTCGTTGTCCTTCACAATAGGATGATCGCATCCTTTAAAAACAGCCTTCCAAGCTTTATTGTCCATGGATTTCAGAAAAGCCACCATTCTGACCTTCCACTTGTCATAACTTGAACCATCAAACAGAGGTGGTTTGTTGTTGTATCCTCCTTCCTTATTCATAGTACTAGAAAATATTCTCCCTCAAGCTCACCCAATAAACAGAGTAGGGTTCCTGCTCTCATGCCAATTGGAATTCGGGTACTTGCAAAACATATGTCAGGACTGATCTCTCCTTCCTTATGTAGAATTAAATTGCAGAAGGTAAAGGAACACAATCAATTATTAACTCAATTCGGTGCAACGTATCATACTTTAGGGGCTACCAAGGCAGGAAGAAAAATCACTATGATAGTATCAGTTCAATGCCTAAACAATCCTAGTTTACAACTTATCACCTAATCACTACCTTGTGCAACTTCCCACAATTACCTCAGTGATTAAACCAGTCACAATGAGCTCTAGATATGAGATCTCCCTCTCACTTCCCACAATCACCTCAGTGAAAAAACCAGTCACAAACCTGTGACAAGAGAACCAAAATAGAATACTACACTTCTAATAAACAATACTTAGTTTTGCTTAAATTTTTTTAACTAAGAACAATACTCAACTCTTTGCTTAAAAGCTCAAGAGTGAGAATAATGAACAATACTCAAGTCTTTTCTTAAAAGCCCATGAGTGAGAACAATCAGTCTACCTCAATGTATCAAAAGATACACGAGTGACATACACAAAAACACAAAGAACTTAAAGTACTCTCAAAATCCTAAACTTTTATTTTTTCACCCACAGTTTCTTTGTTGTGAATGTTTGCTATTATATGTTTAACAAGTCCTTATTTATAGACTCTTGCGGTTTAGGCTTGGACTTTTCAATCAAATTCAATCTTCTACTTTTAAATCGATTGCAAGATCTTCACACAAAAATATGAACAAATCTTCAAAGTTTTCTAAAAACTCTCCAAGATCCTTTTTAATGAAACCAAATAAAATTTGCAATGTTCCTAATAAAATCTCCTTGACCTGCACAAATTAATGAGATATATCCAAAAGAAATCTCAAAAAACAAATCAAATATGTCAAGAGATATAACAACAACGACTGTAGTACAATAGGCCAAGATGTCAAGACATCTAGCTCAACATCTATCTAAAACACATGACAGCAGAACCTATCATGATAGTTGGTTAAGATGTCACAACATCTTGCTCAACATTAGTTAAGAACCATATTTTAGCAAAATTTATGTCAATCATAAAACCATGGATCTGACACTATTAAACCTAAATTTGATTCCAAAGAGCATTTTTTATTTTAAAAGTGTTTTATCAATGTTTCCCTTATTTAAATATACTTTAATGGAGACTTTGTTGATTTCAAGCATGCCTTGAATAGTTAAATATATCTTAAATAGAATTGATGCATGTACGACAGAGTAAGCAAACATGAACAATCTCTATGCCCTAATGGAAGAGCACAAGAACGAAGGTAGGCGTGAACTTCGAGCTCAGGAGAAAGATCAATCCAACACTCTCAAGAAACAATAATGAGAAACGGAAGTCCAATAGCGAAGTAAGAAGTTTCCATAAGAAAAGTATTAAAGAGGAATACTAACCATCCCTTCTCCACCGAATCAAAAATCTTTTTTATTACTTAAGCACTGTAGTGTTAAACTTACATGTCGACTGACTAATTCAAGAGTACCAATTCCACTGCCTACAAGACGGAGTCCCGTTTAAAGACAAAGTAAAGCTCTATATGGATTGACCCAACACAAAAATTGTTAGCACCTAGTAGGATTCAAACTCAAAACTATGAGAGGGGCACACTCTCAAAATCAAAGTCTCCACCATTAAACCAACCTTTAGGGTTTAGAAGAAATGATCTAAACATAACACTTTTCTCCATTTCATCAAAATCTATTAGAAGTTTCAACTCAATCAAGGATCAATTTTTTTTTTTTTTTTTTACATTTCTTTAACATGAACCGGATCTTTTTGTATAAAGATATTGAATAGTCTTTTTGTATAAAGATATTGAATAGTGTTACAATTAGTAAACAACTAATATTTATAATAACGTGTAAAAAACTCTATATCTATGTTATAATAGTTGACAAAAGAAGTTTGACTCTCCATGTTATATATATTACTAGACATTCTAAATCAATATTTTTTTTAAAATTTATGTAAGGTGTTCATTGGTTATATTATATAGTGTTTCAATCACCATCATATATAATAAACCTTTTGAACATCTTAAGAAGATATTCTTATTAATAAAGTATTTTTTTCACAACAAATTTAACTGTTTTAAAAACTGGACCGGTCATCAAACCGGTGAATGTATTGTGTCACTGATTCATTGATTGAACCACTGTGTCATTGGTCGAATCGCATACATGACTAAATCGAATTAAACTAGATAACTCAGTTAAATAAACCAATCTCTACTACGATATAATATATTTATTAAATCAGTTGAATCGGATGACCCTGTCTCTAAAAAACATCACAACACCTACAAAATTTTTAAATTTTAAAATATCATAATTTAATATGTTTATTCTTTACATTCCAATTCTAAAAATAATCATAACTCACAACAAAATAATACAAAATATAAATTTAAAGAAATTTTAATATAAATTTAAAGAAATTTGAAACCAGATCTAATTGTAAACAAAAAAGTTGTAATATATAAGGTTGAATAAAGTCTAATTATATTTTAATTTTATTTTTTAAAAAACAATGAAAACGGTGTCGTTTTGTGTCAAAAATAAAAAACCTGGATTTGAATTGTTGGTTTTCTAAAACCGCCGTTTCACCGGTTTTTTCAAATTTTGACCGTTTTTAACCGACTCTCACCGGTTCAATAACATATCTGATCCAACAATTAAACCAGACCGATGATCCCTCTGGTTCCGGTCCGACCGGTCGGTACGGTCCGGTTTTTAAAACACTGCTCTTAAATATTAACTTAATGACAAGGATGTTACTGAGGTGACACCTCACACGCTTAGGTCACTTTCATTTGAGAATCTTGATTCCAATAAGAAAAGAACAAAAACTTTCTCTGTTTCTCTTTCTACTATTGTTTTTTCCCCTTGTTTGTTAGTAACTCTTTCTCATTTGCTTTTTTTATTTGGTGTTTGTTTACAATTAATTTAGCAATGACAAAACTAATAATGCATCTAGTTACCATCAATGTCTCTAATTACAAAAACAAAGTGTTACATCATAATTCAATCAATGTAACGTATCAGAGTTTGTTTTCTTCTTTTCACCAAGGAATGGTTTAAACATCAAAATTATTCCAAGTGCTTCAACCAAATTCAGGAAGAAAAATACCATTTGAGTTCCTGCAATTGAATGTGTAATACATTAAAATAATTGTTCCTTTTAACCGGAATACATTCAAAATATGAATTCACGTTGTTGAATAAAAAGACTTTACGCATTTGAAAAAGTGGACACCTAATTAAGTGAAAAGAGATATAAAAAGCAAGAAAAAAGTTGAATGTTTATGATTCAAACATGTTATTTACCTGGGAGGAGAGAAGCATTCATACGCTTTTGTGACCAAGTTAATCTGCATTGACCAAGATTATATTAAGAGATCTGCGTTTACATGTTTGAATTATGACAATTAGGGAGGTCGGGCCCATTTTGTCTGCACTTTTTTTTAGGACGGGACAAGATTTTAGACCCGCACCCTATAATATGTCTGTCACGGATCGCCTATTATTTTCGCAAGCGCGAATATTTACAAGAATTTTTGTAACTTTTAATCTTTAGGGATGCAAGGTCCGCATGTCTGTTCCTCACCGTTCTCATTTTTTCGTGGCTCAACTATGTTTGCCTGCCTTGCCCCGATTTTTTACGGGACAATACTAAATGAGGTGGGTGGGCATGCTGTTTGTTACTAAGTAAGAAATTAGAGGAACACACTCACATTGTACCACCTGCTGCTGGGCCAATAGCTTTGAATAAAGACATGCCTGTCATAGATATGCCATTAGCTGCTCCTCTTTGGTGTTGTTCCTGTTAGAAAATATCAATTCATGCCACAATTCCATCAAAAACTATTATCAAACTTTAACAATATATAATTAGTGAATACACTTACCACTACTCGGTTTTGTATAAGGAATAAACCCGTTGTAATCGTCACCTAAACTCCATAAAAAAGAATTGGTAATACAAATAATCTATTAATTTGTTTTGAATTCTAAATATTCATTATAATGGTTAAATAAATACATGAAAAGATGCACTTACAGACATAACATTCTTGAAGACAGAAGCAATACTAATTACTGCATATAAGGCTGTGCCGGACAACAATGCTATGAAGGGGTAACTTTGCAAAAGTGGTATTGAAAAAATCTGCATAAAGAACAAAAAGTAGAATAACACAATTCAAATGACAAGCAACGAAATGCGAAAATTTCAATCGCAGATGTAACAATTAGATGAAAACTGACCCCTGTGATGCGGGCAAAGGCGATAGGTCCACAAGCTTTTTCCACAGACGGATATATGAAAAGTTGGTAGATCACAAGTGCAAGTCCTAATAATTTTACGAGTTAGAAATTATATAAAAATATATCTAATTATCTATTCCTAACAATGCAAAACATTTATTATAAGTTCCAAAGATGCACCTGAAATCGAAAGAATATTGCCAACATCATCTGTTGTAAAGTTCAAACCCCCTAGCCTCCGAGGACTAACAGTCCATAATGAGAAAATCTAAAGAAATAAAGATGAGTAGATGTTTTTACACTAAAACCGTATCGAGGAACATTAGCATTTAATAAAATTCTGCTATGTTTTTGTGCTATTCAACAATATTAGTGTTCAATAATTAATCAGTTACCTCTTGATAAGCAACATCATGAAGTGAGAAGACACAATAAGCAATGATAGATGACATCAAAGGCCAATTCATGAAGAGGTTTTCATTCTTTTGGACTGATTTTTCTTTGACTACACTTCCATTTTCTATAGCTTCAGCATCGTCTCTAGACTCGTTACTACCACGGTGATTGTGAAGTGTTTCCTACAGATAGGTTAAAAAATTATATCCATGTAGAGAGACAAACTTGATTAACATTTTCCGATTCTAAAGATCATTTTGAAATATTGATAATGTAAAGGACTAAATTGATATGTCTAAGATACACACCGGAATCCAGATGCAGGCAATAGCTACGGCAAATGCGAATCCTGATATTATAAAGCATGGTAAGAAGTATGGAAACCTGAAAAAATGATTTGTTTTAACAAATTATCATTAAGCTTAAATCCTTTGATTTTGAAAAATTAAAAAGCAAGAAAAGTTCACTTACTTGTCACAGAAGGAACCTTTTGAAAATATTTGGGGGTATTTTTCTGCTGGCTGTAAGAAGAAAATTTTCCAAAATATTTTTAGAGAAACATATAGAAAGTATGCACAAGAATGTGTCAATACCTACATTGCATACCATCAGAGCTATTTAAGTTTTTGGAGTCTCTTCGTGGAGGTTAACCATAGTTTAACCATCACAAAATAATTAGATATCCTATTTAATCATTATTTAACCGTAACAAATATTTTTTGAGGTCCTATTTAATTACAGTTTAACAGTGACAAATTTTAAATCATGTGTGATAGTCTGCCTTAAACGACCTCAAAGATGACCCTGCATATTGTTTGTACGCAGAATAAAAACCGTACCTGAGCCAAATATCCACCCAAGGCCGGGCCAATGATTAAACCTATGCCCCAAGCTGCGCTAACCTGAAATCATATCAAACTAATTATTAAGATCAAGACTTGATAGAGATCATAGAGTAATTTGTAATACTTACAGTAGAAAGTCCTATAGCTTGGTGCTCTTCTCGAAAAAGTTCAGTAGCATAAGCCTTCACCGGTCCAAGTATGCCATTTAAACCTCCAAGAAGAAATCGCGTGATAATAGCCATCCAAAAACTCGTACTAAGGCCGAATAGTGTGTTGAGTACGATTCTAAAATCAAGTGAATACAAATAATCATGAGGGAAATCACATAATATAACTTAAAGAAAGAATCTGATTCATTGTTAGATACTTACACTGTGATGACCCCCATAATTATAACAGGTTTTCGACCGTAGCGATCAGATATCATTCCCCATAATACTGATGTTAAAGCTCTTCCAAACATGTAAGCAGATCCTATGAAATTTTAAACTATCAATCATACTTGGTTTTTGATCAATATATAACTTTGATACTATACTTTTAAAAATACTAAAAATAATATAAACAAATAACTCTTACCCACATAACCAGCATAATAACTAATATCAGCTTCTTCTTTTGCAACATTGAAATCTCTTACCTGAAAATAAGTGTAGCGTTATTGACAATTGTATTATTTGAACTAATTTTCCTTGAATTATTTCAGCTTATCTACTCGTATAATCATAAGTTTTTTTTTTCAGCTTATTTTCATAAGTTTTTCATAAAAGACTTTTGTAAACAAGTTTATAAGATAGATAAACTCACCATGAAATAAAGGAATGGAAAGAGTGATGCTGCTGGCAGTGCTGAAAATTACAACAACAAAAATTTTCATCAGAAAAGGCCAAAAGAACCTAAGACATGTGAAAAAAGATAAATGATCCTAACAAAAAGTTGAATAATGCTTACTAGCACATAACACAACCATCCAAATAATCAAAAGATTTATAATGGATACACCATGGTTTAACTCTTTGGCTTCTTCCACCTTACAACCAGGACAATCCTTATAGTATTGCTTCTTCTCCAACAGTGGTACATTCATATTCTCCTCCTCCATAGTTGAGCAAAGAAATGAACATACAGCTTCTTGAGAAACTTTTGGAGCTGAATGAATGAGGAATGAACAACACTAGGCCTAGTTTCACACCTTTTGTATGTCAGAGATATTATGGTAAATGTTTCATTTCTCATCTAACAAAACAAAAATATAGTAAATAAACAAAGACTATTTTATTATTAATATATTTTTTTTATTCAATGAGATAAGTTTTTTAAAAACAGTATACCTTTTTTAATTCAATGAGACAATTTTACATTTCAATTATTGACATATCATGAATCCATCGAACCTAGTAGTACTATTATTGCATGCTGGACCAAAGATTTTAATATACGTGGTCCTTTTGAAATCTTGGTGGATACATATTTTGCAATATTTAATTGCGATATAGAGTCGTCGTAGTATGAATTAATTGTAAAATTATAAATTTCTTTTTTTAGTTTAAAACAAAATTTTAATTTATAAAAATATGATAACGATGTTTCAAGTCCATAATTTTGCAGTTGTAACATTGTAGAGAAAAACTTACATATACGAACTTAAATTTTTAGTGTTAAAAATAATTTTAATAAAAAAAGAAAATTATTTTTATCTTTAATTAATAAAAAATTATGATTGATTATTTGTAAAATCATATATTTGTTATCATGTAAATATTTTTCTGTTTTGTAATATCTATAATGGAATTTTAGGTGTAATTTTTTCTTATTAAACAATGAAAATGAGAATCCGACCAAGGTAGCAAACTTGTGTTGAATGGAATGTCTCTGTCAATGAGTAGTAATTAAATTTGGTATCTGAAAACATTGAATGCTTTGAATTGCGACACCATTCTGGTTTTAGAAATAAGAATCGTAATAGTTATTGTCTAAAAAAGATATAGTATTAAATACAAGAAAATGAAGGGAACGTTCCTTTCTTATATTCACACATTGATGAATAGTATTACAAACATACTATCAACACCTTTTCAACACATTTTTTATTAGTTAAAATTTATATGAATCTATCAAAGTGATGTGTCAAAAATAATTTATTGAAAAATATTTGTCAGAAGTGCGGTCCTAACAATATTATTTACCCATATTAAATTATTGTTTTCATCTTATTTTATAACTACATAAGATAGATATAACAAATCTAAGTGAAATTTAATGAGGTAATTTTAAAATTATTTAGAATTTTACTTATTTTTCATAAAATTAAATTAATTAAAAGAAAAAAAAGTATGTAACGGTATAAAATATTTTTACGCTATCACTAATTATGGCGTATGTTCAATTATGTTATATTTTTAATTTAAAAAGATTAATATGATATTTTATTAAATGAAAGTGTAAAATTAGTTTACACTGATAGGATATTAGTTGTAACCTCTTTAATTAAAGGTTTTAAGTTTATTAAATATATATTTTAAAATATTAAATATTATATATATATATATATATATATATATATATATATATATATATATATTTATACGAGTTATAATTATTTAATAAATCAATTATAAACAAAATTAGTGAATAAAATCAACACTATGAAAAATAAATTTATTAGTTAAATTAAAGATAAGTCTTGTAGCTAAGAAAATTGAAAAATAGATCTGATGCTTGGAAAATTTGAGACGTAAAATGCTTTGTTTGCCGCCACAAACTATTATGAAGTACATGGTTGAAACAAAACGAAGAGATGAACCCGATACTAGTAAAGCATCACCACACACACACACAAAAACAAAAAAAAAACTAATAAAGCATGTACTTATTATTTTATGCTCTGTTTATAGAAACAATAAGAGGAGTATAAATATGATAGTATATTTGTGACGCAAAGAATGATGAATTCTACATATTTTGGCGTTTAGAAATTTACAATTATTTTTTAAGTGAGATTTTTAAAATATATTTAAGAAATTATGATTTTTTTCTGTGGTTGTTACAAGTTGAAAAGTTGAGCCAACTAAAAAAATATAAAGTCTCTCTTCTATTCATTCAATTATGAGAGTTAATGTAAGTTACATCAGTGTTGGTCGCGACTTTTTAGAGGCACAGGATAAATAAAAAAATAGACCTCTAACAAAAATTAATTTTTTACTTGTAAAAAAATCCCGAAGATAAGATAAAAATTTGTAGACAACAAGCAGCATTTCAAAGAAATGAAAATAGTGTTTTTTCTTACTTCAGTTGCGAAAAATCAAATCATATGACTAAACGATGTAGGAGTAAGCTTAAACAACGTCTTGACTCTAATTCGCAGATTTACCTAACTAGTAAGAAATTATGACTGGTAGAAATTATGACTGATAATAAATTTATTTCTATGATTAAAAAATAATAAATCAAAACACAAATGATAATGAATTTGGTTTCATCATAAAAATTTGATAATAAATAAATTAATTATATCATAAACTTTTAAATATTTAATTATAACATATAAATAAGTTCTAAAATTTATAGTAAAATAAATTTAATTATAACATATAAGTAATTCCTAAAATTTATACTAAAATAAATTTGATTAAAAATCTCAAATTTAATTGATTGTATAAAAAAAAGTTTATAATTAAAATTTAAGAAATATTAATTGTCATATATGTGGTAAATCAAATAGAAGCCTTAACCACCGGGTCACAAGCATTTAGATGTTTATATTTTTCGATCATAAATATATATATTTTAAAATTACACTATTATAATTTTATAATTATACTTTCAAAATTGAGGCTTCCATTTTTCTTGAGGCTTTAGATTGCCTGCTTGCCCTGACCCAGAGCCAACCCTGTATATCATATTATATAATTATAACTAAATTAAATTTTTATGAAATTTTGAGGTTAAAACTCTTGAGTGAGTTGCCTTATCATTGAGTCAGCCACTAAATGAAAATAACATTTATACAATTTTTTATTTTTTTCAATATTCTAAGACCAAATATAATGCGATGTTATAATATTAAACTCAATTAAACAAAGGAATAATTTTTTATTTATAAGTATATGTAACTTTTTTTAAAAGATAATTATATATGATATAAAGAAAAGGACCCTTAAAAAATCAAAGGGGCAAAAATTCAAAAAGATCCAACAGAAATATAAAGTAATAGCAAAAAGCCTCAAAAAGTACTTCTTGCAAACAACTAAAGATAAAAACAAAAGGCACACATAAAACCAAAAAAAAAAAAAAACACTTGGTTTGAGAGATATTAAGACAATAAATAAAATTGGTTATTTATCTTTTTGTTGAAAGTTGTTAACTATCAATAATCAATAGTATTCTGTGTTTATTAATATATATTTCAAGCACAAAAAATCAACCATGAATTATATTTCCTCTTCAATATGGTGATACGTTAAACATTAATTTTCCTTTTTAAAGGGACATAGAAAAGGTCCGTTTGTTTTGTTTTTTTTTTAAAATGATTTTTATAGTGTAATATAATTTTGTGAAAAAATAATTTTACAAAGAAATTTTTTATAAAAGCTTCAAATAAAATATTTGTTTGAATAGTTATTCTTAAAATGTGATTTTAGGTATTTTTTGGGGTGGCAAAACGGACCCGGCCCGCGGGGAAAGCCCATTTTACCCGCACTTTTATGTGGGGCGGGGCAAGGTTTTATGCTCACTCTCTTTAATGTGCCCGTCCCGTCCCATTTTTTATGCTCATCTGGTATGGTAAAAGACCTCTGCAAACAAACATACGCGTAGAGTGTGTTAGTATAAGTAATTTAATCAAATTATCGTCAAGATAATAACAACAACCATATATGATACCTTAAGCTCGTCCCAAATCATGTCTTTTTCTCGTCCAACTCTTTGTTTTTCAGATTCCATTTAGCTACTGAGACTGGAATATGCAAACGAACAAGTGTACCAATATAGCTTGTCAACTTTGCAGAATTAGGACCAATTGGTTGGTTATCAGAATTCCATTCCAAATTATATATCAATCCTTGGTCTCTATGTCGAATGATTCCCTTCATAATGGTGATGCCTCGTGCAACTTCTTTTGATGATGTATCGGGTTGAGGATTTGTATCCGGAGCATCTCTATCTTGTGAGTTTTCTTGTGGGTTATCTTGTGTGTTTTCTTGTGGGTTTTCTTGATTACTAGCCATTAAACCTGTATCAAACAAACTAAAGCACATTAGTACACTATTAATAAGCTAACAATCTATACACTATCAAATGGAAGTCAAATGGTAGAACACAATCCTACCAAGAAAAGAAAGAGACGTATATTCAATTTGTAACTATACAAATTGAATATATAACAATCGGTACAAATTGAATAACGCACATTAGTCGGAATATGTATACTATTACCTTTTTCACTAACGTCTCTTTCTTTTCTTGGTAGGATTGTGTTCTACGCGTCTCTTAACAACGCGGACGGTTGAATTGATCCAAATACCCTCATTATGATCATTTCTAGTACAAGATTAGTTCTCATTTTGATCGTTTCTTGTACAAGATGCAATGCCAACACCAATATCACCTTGATCTCCAATGTTTTCATCAACTATTTTGTTTGATAAAAGCACTATAGACCATTTCGTACTTGTCGCATCATTGACATAGAACACTTGTTTAGCTTGAGAGGCTAGAATGAAAGGCTCATCTTTGTATCCCACCCTGTTGAGATCCACTTGCAAAAATCCTGACTTATCCATTCGTATGCCATTATTATTTTCCACCCACTTGCAACCAAATACAGGAATTTGAAACTTTGCGTAATCAAACACCAAAATGCGCTCGATAACCCCAAAATATGACAAATTTGCAAATTTCGGATTTAAGTCATTCGCACTTGATATGTGCATTGCTTCAGCTACCAAGGTAACACCACTATTTTGCATAGTACTTTTATCATCCTGTTCTTTGGTATAAAATGTGTATCCATTGATTGCGTATGCGCTATAAGAAAACACAATTATACTTGGACCATAGGCTAAACATCTTAACCTTTCTGTTACTGAAGCAGGATCTGAACGATACTTTGAATAAATATGTTCCCTAAACCACGGTATGAAACTTCTATTGTGCTCTCGTACTATCCTATTCTCATTTCTATTCGAATTTAAATCTCGGAGAACAACCTTGTGCATTTCAACATACGGCTCAACCTCAATCTCATTGTGCAGAACATACAAGTGTGTTTGATCCTGCTCGACCATTGATATTGTCACCACTTTATTTCCAATTAGCCTTTTTCCTTCTTTTTTTTCAACAATATGAGATTTGGGGAGTCCAATTGATTGAACATTTGACAGAAAATCAATACAATGAAGGATAGAAAAACACTTAGAAAGGGGGGGGGGGGTTTGAATAAGTGTAGCTTTAAAAACTTGACAGATAAAAATAAATTGCACAGTTATTTTTATCCTGGTTCGTTGTTAACTAAACTACTCCAGTCCACCCCCGCAGAGATGATTTACCTCAACTGAGGATTTAATCCACTAATCGCACGGATTACAATGGTTCTCCACTTAGTCAGCAACTAAGTCTTCCAGAGTCTTCTGATCACACACTGATCACTCCAGGAACAACTGCTTAGATACCCTCTAAGACTTTCTAGAGTATTCTGATCCACACGATCACTCTAGTTACAACCTGCTTAGATACCCTCTAAGACTTCCTAGAGTATTCTGATCCACACGATCACTCTAGTTCCTTACAACTTAATGTAATCAATTCTAAGAGTATTACAATTGCTTCTTAAAAGCTATAATCACAAACTGTGATATTTCTCTTAACGTTTAAGCTTAATCTCACTAATATATTACAACAGCAATGTAGTGAGCTTTGATGAAGATGAAGATTCTGAGCTTTGAATAGAACAGAGTTTCAGCAAGTTAGTATGAGTTGTTTTGTTCAGAATCGTTAACCTTGCTTCTCATCAGAACTTCATATTTATAGGCGTTGGAGAAGCTGACCGTTGAGTGCATTTAATGCTTTGCGTGTTCCGTACAGCATCGCATTTAATGTTATACGCTTTTGTCAACTACCTCGAGCCTTGTTCACACTGTGTCTACTGACGTTGCCTTTAATAGCTTTTAACGTTCCTTTTGTCAGTCAGCGTAGCTTGCCACTTGTACTTCCTTCTGATCTGATGTTTGTGAATACAACGTTTGAATATCATCAGAGTCAAACAGCTTGGTGCAAAGCATCTTCTGATCTTCTGACCTTGAAGTGCTTCTGTGCGTGATACCATCAGAACTTCATTGCTTCTGATCTCATGTTCTTCTGATGCTTCCATAGACCCATGTTCTGATTCTGCTTCGACCATCTTCTGATGTCTTGCCAGACCATGTTCTGATGTTGCATGCTGAACCCTTTGAGACAAAGCTTCTGAGCGCTGAATTATGCATACTCTTTATATATTTCCTGAAAAGGAAATTGCATTGGATTAGAGTACCATATTATCTTAAGCAAAATTCATATTATTGTTATCATCAAAACTAAGATAATTGATCAGAACAAATCTTGTTCTAACAATCTCCCCCTTTTTGATGATGACAAAAACATATATAAATGATATGAATTTGCGATCAGAAAGAGCAGACGGCAAAAGACAAATTACACAGCTATAGCATAAGCATATGAATATGTCTCCCCCTGAGATTAACAATCTCCCCCTGAGATAAATAATCTCCCCCTGAAATAAATACTCGAAGAACTTTAATAAAAGACTTCCCTGATTATTTCGGTAGAGACGATCACATAAGCTTCTGCCTTCAGAGAATTCATAGCTTCTGACTTCTGCTTCCATTGGACAGCTTCAGAACTAGAATTTCTTTAGATCCCTAGAACACTCACAGCTTCTGATTCCTGCTTCCATCTAGGACAGCTTCAGAACTTGAATTTCTTTGATCTTCAGAACATTCACAGCTTCTGATTTCTGCTTCCATTTAGGACAGCTTCAGAACTTGAGTTTTCTGGATCTTTAGAACATTCACAGCTTCTGATTTCTGCTTCCCTCGGATAGCTTCAGAGCTTTGAATTTCTACCAACATCACTTCATGCTAGATTTGTATCAGAACATTGTTGAATGTACCAGAGCATCATCAGAGCATCTCTACATCCTGAAATGTTACAGAACAAAAACTAAACGACAAAAGTCAGCATGAACGAGTCAGAACATAAAATGTATATTAGAACACATGATATGTATCAGAGCCATATAGGCTAAAATAATGTATCAGAGCAAATAGAATTTTGTCAGAGCAAATAGACAAATATGGATCAAATTCTATTATCAGTGCTTCTGATTCATTCTTCTTTCTTGCTTCTGATTTCTGAAGCTTGACAGCACTTAGCTTGCTTCAGTTTCCATGAGCTTATTCTTTTTACAGAATAACACTTCTTATGGTTTTGCTTCTTGTGTTTGCTTTGAAGATTCTCTTCACTTCTTTATACCTGCAAAACACTTAAACCATATAGAACTTGCAGTTCTTGTTAGTAAATGTGTGGGAGCTTTACCCAGCAACTGATAGATTAATCAAATCATTTATCATTTATCTTCTCCCCCTTTTTGTCATAACATCAAAAAGCAGAAAAGATTCAGAGACAAACAAAACGAAACACACGGAGGAAGAAGATGATTTCATTGAAGTTCAAACAGCAGGTACAGAAGTACATGAAGATAAGTAAGATCAGATGCACAAAAACAGATGCAACGAAAGAGAAACAACACAGACTCAATCTAAGATGGCCCTAGCCTTGACAAGATCTTGGCCAGCATCTCTTGAACCTCATTGTTGTGTCCATCTTGCCTCACCATGAAAGCTCTATACTCAGCATTGAGTGAGCTTTGCTCATCCTGTCTCTTCTGAATTTCTTCCAGAGTCCTTGCAAGACGAGAAGATTCATCAGAAGAAGCTTCACCGCTTTCAACCACAGGAATAGCAACTTGATCTGTAGCTTCCATGGATAGATCATTTACAGGGATTTCCTCAACAGGATTTGATTCAGCAACATGATCTTCAGCATCTGCTTCTTGCATAGAAGCATCTCCATATTCTGCAGCAGGAATTTCCGAGTCTCCATTCTCAAGTGCCTGAAGAATGGCAGCTAGATTTCTGGGAGCAGAAGGACCTTCAATTTCTGGTGGGTTAACAACTTCTGGAATGACCAAGCTTGGGTCTTTCTCAGAAGGGTTTTCCCTCAGATAGTCAAAGAGAGTCTTGAAGTCTCCGAGCAGAACAGGATAATCAGGAATAAAGATAACAATATCCCTGCATGGATTTGCTTCCATTTCAGCAGCCAGTCTTAATTGTTCCATCTCATCCAAGAAGGGCTTCTCTTCCAACAGATGTCTTCCTTTGAGACTAGCAAACCAGAAGTCTTCATAATTCCTCAGAATTCCACGAGGTCGTGGGGCAGCAGCCACAAGTCTTTTCTGTACTCCCACTGCTTCTTCTTGAAACACCTTGCGAAATCTTTTCCAGATATTTCTTGTAGAAACATCATTCAGACCATTTAGGAAGGCTTCCTTCAGAAGGTCTAAGCCATTGATTACTTCATATCTGAAAAGTTCCAGGTAGGTAGAAAGTTCAGGTTCAGGCGGATTGAGGGTGAATTTGTAGTTCGGGTAGAGAGGACAAAAAGGTTTTGATTTTCTGGTAGGTAAGGGATTGGATACAGAAGGTGGAGGTGCGGTGGATGAGGAGGAGGGAATAGCTGAGAGAATGATTGATGAGGATGGATTATTTGTAAAGGGAATTGGTGAGAAAGTCTTATCAGAAGGAGTTGGGGGAAGAATATTTAGAGGAGTGGGATTTAGAATGGGAGAGGAGGAGGTTGATGGAGAAAGATTTGGTAAGGTGAAGTTTATTTTTGGTTCAGATGGAGGTGATTGGAAGGATGGTTTAGGGACAGAGGGAGGTGGAGTAAAAACCTGCCTGGAGATTTGCACAGAAGAAGAAGATCTGGTTCTGCGAAAGGAATCTCTAATCCTTTTCTCCCTTCGTTCTTCAGAGTCCACCTTGTCAGGATCAAAGGTGACTCTCAACTTCTTGGCTTTCTTAGCCTCATCTTCTCGGGCTTTTCTTTTAATCCTAGCCTTTTGTTCCTTCTGATCCTTCTTCAAAAGGTCAGCCTTGGACGGAAGTACTCTGCCACGGATCCAAGCAGGATCAATATCTGATTGCTTCCTAACACAATCTTCCAGGTAAGACTTGACAACCTGATGCAGTTCTTCTTGAAACAAGGAGGCAAAACCTTCAACAGCAACTCTTCTTGAGAGAATGTCAGGAAAGCTTGGGCACACAGAAGGTACATTTTGAATGAGTTCTAATCTGAACAAATCCACACCATTAAAAATGGGACCTTGAACTACTCCAAGTAAATGGGATGCATTGAGTTTTCTGATGGAGTCCAGCACTTTGCTTTCAGTAAGAATGTCTGAAATCATTCTTCCAAACGGAATAGTCGTTCTTGAAAGATGAGGGTACTTCGTCCTTTCCTCTTCTCTTGACTCAAGGATTGAAGTCTTCAGATTCTCAAACAGAATGTGAGAAATGTTGATCTCAGTCTTTTTGCCAATGCAGAAAAGAGTGTGCTTGTGATCTGGACTGATGTAAGAAGAGGAGAGCATCCTTTTTCTGTGGTGAAGAGAACCCAGAATAATCTCAGCCCATACTCTATAAAATGGCCTCAAGGTGCCTGTGTTATTCGAGTCAATCCCAGAAGACTGAGAGATTTGTTTTTCAACTATCGACCAATCAACAGATGCATGTCGAAAACCAGACCAACCTTCTTCATCATTCAGATTGTATAGCTTCCTGATCAGTTTTTCAGAGATAACCACTTCATGCCCTAGCACGAATGAAATGATGGCCGTTGGGGTAACCGTTGCATGTACCCAGAAATCCTTCACAAGATCAGGATAAATTGGACCAACCAATCTATTAAGGTACTTGGACCATCCTTGCTCAAGGATTCTTGCATCACACTTAAAGCCATTCGCTTTAAGATTGTTTAAGTCCACAGCAGTTTCACATAAAACCTCCAAGTCCTTCGTGGGTATCAAGCAAGTTTTCAAAGGAGCATATTCATAATTTCGTAGAAGGATTTGTGAAGAAGTAAGTCTTTCTTTTGAGGAAGATGAACAAGAGGAAGAGTTCATGATAATTATGTCGTAAGATTAGAACAAAGACTAGGGTTTGAAAAAGAAAAACAGATGCAGCAAAAAAAATGTACAACAAAATAGAGAGAAGGAGAAAAGAATGAAGTTGAAGCGGGCTATTTAAAAGATTTGAAAATAATTTAAATCATTTTGCATTAAATGAGAAATGACATTAGGAGAGATAGCATGGTAAATGAAATGATTTAATACAGTTACCTAGGTCGGCGTCTTTTCAACTGCACGCTTCGTACTGACCGTAGAGACACGTGTTCATCATCAGTTAATGGATGACAGGTGTGAAATATTCAATAGGCTTTACGCCTTCTGATTTCGATCACTGCTTCTGAATTGATCAAATTTCTCTTCTAGAAACACTTCTTCTGAAGTGTGCTGATGTAAATCTGAATGATCTTCTGATCCATTACTTCTGATATACACAGCTTCTGGAGATTCACTTCTTTGTTCTGCAGCTTCTGATAAGATAAAACTGTATCTGCAGAAATTCTTAAGCTGCTTTGTTTCATCAGAAACAAGTTTATCATCAAACCAGATATTTATTGATTCGTCCCCAATCAATGTTTCAATATTGTATATTCTGTAGCACTTAGAGCATTCATAATAATCAAGAACGAAACACCATTGCTTTAGAAACAAACAAAACAGATGGTTCCAAGACTAATAAACTTTCTTTTCTGATCTCCTACGAACATAGTTTCTTCAACAGATTTAAGTACCAGAACTTGGAAGACAGTCCTTCTTCCCTTCAAGTGTTGAGACCAACTTGAGTCCAGGTGACATGACATGTTGACTTTTATCTTCTTTGTTGCCAAGAGAATCTGCAAAAGAAATAGTCTTTTTCTTTGGTACCCACATCTTCTTGGGTCCTTTCTTGTTAGTTCTTCTCAAGTTCTGATTAAACTTGGGTTTAACATTGTAAGCAATAGGAGGAACAGCATGATAATTCTTAATGTGAGTTTCATGATATTTCCTAGGTTGTGTCACATGCTTTTTGGTGTGTGTTATGTGAAAACTTTGAGCATGTGAAGTGTGCCTAATATCATGGGAGTGGCCATACTTGAACTGATCATACAATGGCTTGTATGTGAATTTCATTTCATCAACAGGTTCAAGTTTGTATGGGGTTTCACCCTCAAAACCAATGCCGACTCTTTTGTTTCCAGACACAGCATATATCATAGAAGCTAGCTGACTTCTGCCAATACTTCTAGATAAGAACTTCCTGAAACTTAAATCATATTCTTTCAGAATATGGTTTAGACTAGGAGTGGATTTTTCTGAATCAGAAGGAGATCCAACATTATTGGATAATTTTAAAAGTTTTTCTTTTAATTCAGAATTCTCCAACTCAAGCTTCTTTGTTTCAAATTCAAATAGCTTTTTCAGCTTTTTGTATTTGAGACTAATCTGAGACTTGAATTCCAGAAGTTCTGTTAGACCGGAAACTAACTCATCTCTAGTAAGTTCAGAGAATACCTCTTCAGAATCTGATTCTGATGTAGATTCTGATCCGTCATCTTCTGTCGCCATCAGCGCACAGTTAGCCTGCTCATCTTCAGAGTCTGAATCATCTTCTGACTCATCCCAGGTTGCCATAAGACCTTTCTTCTTATGAAACTTCTTCTTGGGATTTTCCTTCTGAAGTTTTGGACATTCATTCTTGAAGTATCCAGGCTCATTGCATTCATAGCACATGACCTTCTTCTTGTCAAATCTTCTGTCATCAGAAGATTCTCCACGTTCAAATTTCTTTGAACTTCTGACGCCTCTGAACTTCCTTTGCTTGTTCTTCCAGAGTTGATTTAGCCTTCTGGAGATCAAGGACAGTTCATTTTCTTCTTCAGATTCTGATTCTTCAGGATCTTCTTCTCTAGCCTGAAAAGCGTTAGTGCATTTCTTGATATTGGATTTTAATGCAATAGACTTACCTTTCTTTTGAGGCTCATTTGCGTCCAGCTCTATTTCATGGCTTCTCAAGGCACTGATAAGCTCTTCCAGAGAAACTTCATTCAGATTCTTTGCAATCTTGAATGCAGTCACCATAGGACCCCATCTTCTGGGTAAGCTTCTGATGATCTTCTTTACGTGATCAGCCTTGGTGTATCCCTTGTCAAGAACTCTCAATCCAGCAGTAAGAGTTTGAAATCTTGAAAACATCTTTTCAATGTCTTCATCATCCTCCATCTTGAAGGCTTCATACTTCTGGATTAAAGCGAGAGCTTTAGTCTCCTTGACTTGAGCATTTCCTTCATGAGTCATTTTCAAGGACTCATATATGTCATAGGCCGTTTCCCTGTTAGATATCTTCTCATACTCAGCATGAGAGATAGCATTCAGCAAAACAGTTCTGCATTTATGATGATTCCTGAAAAGCTTCTTCTGATCATCGCTCATTTCTTGCCTTGTCAGCTTTACGCCACTGGCATTTACCGGATGTTTGTAACCATCCATCAGAAGATCCCATAGATCACCATCAAGACCAAGAAAGTAACTTTCCAGTTTATCTTTCCAGTATTCAAAGTTTTCACCATCAAATACCGGCGGTCTAGTATAACCATTGTTACCGTTGTGTTGCTCAGCAGAGCCAGATGTAGATGTAGACTTTGCAGTTTCATCAGCCATCTTTTACTGAAGCGTTTTTCTCTTCCTGAATCTTTTCTAAACACGGTTAAGTGCTTGCACCTTAGAACCGGCGCTCTGATACCAATTGAAGGATAGAAAAACACTTAGAAAGGGGGGGTTTGAATAAGTGTAGCTTTAAAAACTTGACAGATAAAAATAAATTGCACAGTTATTTTTATCCTGGTTCGTTGTTAACTAAACTACTCCAGTCCACCCCCGCAGAGATGATTTACCTCAACTGAGGATTTAATCCACTAATCGCACGGATTACAATGGTTCTCCACTTAGTCAGCAACTAAGTCTTCTAGAGTCTTCTGATCACACACTGATCACTCCAGGAACAACTGCTTAGATACCCTCTAAGACTTTCTAGAGTATTCTAATCCACACGATCACTCTAGTTACAACCTGCTTAGATACCCTCTAAGACTTCCTAGAGTATTCTGATCCACACGATCACTCTAGTTCCTTACAACTTAATGTAATCAATTCTAAGAGTATTACAATTGCTTCTTAAAAGCTATAATCACAAACTGTGATATTTCTCTTAACGTTTAAGCTTAATCTCACTAATATATTACAACAGCAATGTAGTGAGCTTTGATGAAGATGAAGATTCTGAGCTTTGAATAGAACAGAGTTTCAGCAAGTTAGTATGAGTTGTTTTGTTCAGAATCGTTAACCTTGCTTCTCATCAGAACTTCATATTTATAGGCGTTGGAGAAGATGACCGTTGAGTGCATTTAATGCTTTGCGTGTTCCGTACAGCATCGCATTTAATGTTATACGCTTTTGTCAACTACCTCGAGCCTTGTTCACGCTGTGTCTACTGACGTTGCCTTTAATAGCTTTTAACGTTCCTTTTGTCAGTCAGCGTAGCTTGCCACTTGTACTTCCTTCTGATCTGATGTTTGTGAATACAACGTTTGAATATCATCAGAGTCAAACAGCTTGGTGCAAAGCATCTTCTGATCTTCTGACCTTGAAGTGCTTCTGTGCGTGATACCATCAGAACTTCATTGCTTCTGATCTCATGTTCTTCTGATGCTTCCATAGACCCATGTTCTGATTCTGCTTCGACCATCTTCTGATGTCTTGCCAGACCATGTTCTGATGTTGCATGCTGAACCCTTTGAGACAAAGCTTCTGAGCGCTGAATTATGCATACTCTTTATATATTTCCTGAAAAGGAAATTGCATTGGATTAGAGTACCATATTATCTTAAGCAAAATTCATATTATTGTTATCATCAAAACTAAGATAATTGATCAGAACAAATCTTGTTCTAACATACAAAACTCAACCGCTTCTTCAACAATGTATCGCTCGGCAATACAACCCTCCGGTCGACTTCTGTTTTTCACGTACCCTTTTAATATTTTCATATAACGTTTAGCAGGGTACATCCATCTCATATAAGCTGGTCCGCACAATTGTGTCTCTTTCACAAGATGAACGACTAGATGAACCATTATGTCAAAAAACGAGGGAGGAAAATACATTTCAAGATCACATAAAGTAACAAATATCTCTTTTTGCAATGTAGGTAAGATCGTGGGATCGATCACCTTACTGCAAATTGACTTGAAGAAAAAACACAGTTTAGTTATTGCGCTTCTTACTTTTTCTGGCAGAATTGAATGTATACCTATTGGTAAAAAATGTTCCATTATAACATGGCAATCATGCGTCTTCAAACTCTTTAACTTGAGGTCTTTCATGGACACAAGTCTTCTAATATCTGAAGAGTAGCTTTCTGGAACTTTAACTTCACTGGGAAACTTACACAATGTTTTCTTCTCCTTTCTAGATAGAGTGTAAACAGCAGGTGGTAGATATGTTCGTCTTCCTTTCGTCACGGGTCCCAATTCAGTTCTCATTCCCATGTTTACCATGTCCTTCCTTATGTTAAGGCCATCCTTAGACTTTCCTTGTATATTGAGTAACGTACCTATAACGCTGTCAAATACATTTTTTTCAATATGCATAACATCCAAGAAATGTCTTACGTACAACGACTTCCAATATGGAAGTTCAAAAAAAATTGACTTCTTCTTCCACCCACCCTTGACAAGTGAATGTGCAAAAGGCTTGCCAAACTGAGTGCTCACATCTTTCACCTTTTCAAAAATTTGATCACCTGACAAAAAAGGCGGGGCTGTACGATGTTCGGCCTTTCCATTGAATGCTTTTCTCCACCCACGGTAGTGATGATTAGAATTTAAGAATCTACGATGGCCGAGAAAGACAGTCTTCTGACAAAGATCCAATCGTGTCGTATCGGTTTCATCTTCACAAACAGGACACGCTTTTTGACCTTTATTGCTGTACCCGGATAGATTTCCGTATGCTGGAAAATCATTAATTGTTCCAAACAACATCGCCCTCAAGTTGAAACTTTCTTTCCTATACCCATCGTAAACCTCCACACCGTTCTCCCACAAAAACTTTAAATCTTCAATTAAGGGTGCCAAGTATACGTCTATGTCATTCCCTGGTTGTTTAGGCCCAGAAATTAGCATAGATAACATCATGTACTTACGCTTCATACATAGCCACGGAGGTAGGTTATAAACCATAAGAATCACAGGCCATGTGCTATGCGAGATACTTTGAATACCATGCGGGTTCATTCCATCAGTAGACAATGACAAGCGAAGGTTTCTTGCTTCTTTTCCAAATTCAGGATAATCAGTATCAACTTTCTGTTAGAACAAGATTTGTTCTGATCAATATTCTTAGTTTTGATGATAACAAGCATATGAATTTTGTATGAGATAATGTGGTACTCTAATACTATGCAATTTCCATTTCAGGAATTATATAAAGAGTATGCACAAAATCAGCGCAAGAAGCACTGACTCAGAAGGTTCAGCATGCAACATCAGAACATGGTCTGGCAAGACATCAGAAGATGGTCAAGCAGAATTAGAACATGGGTCTATGGAAGCATCAGAAGAACTTGAGATCAGAAGCAGAAGCACTGAAGTTCTCATGGTATCATGCTCAGAAGCACTTCAAGGTCAGAAGACAAGAAGATGCTCTGCACCAAGCTGTTTGACTCTGATGATATTCAAACGTTGTTCACACAAACATCAGATCAAAAGCAAGTACTAGCTGGCAGGCTACGCTGACTGACAAAAGGAACGTTAGAAGCTATCAAAGGCAACGTCAGTAGACACAGCGAAAACAAGGCTCGAGGTAGTTGACAAAAGAGTGAAACATTAAATGCAATGCTGTACGGATTACGCAAAGCATTAAATGCTCCCAACGGTCATCTTCTCAAGCGCCTATAAATATGAAGTTCTGATGAGAAGCTATGTTACGAATTCTCAATACAACACTTGCGCATTATACAGAAACGCTGTCAAATTCAAAAGCTCTCAAACTTCATCAAACTCACTACATTGCTGTTGTAATATCTTAGTGAGATTTAAGTTTAAACTTAAGAGAAATCACATTTGTGATAATAGCTTTATAAGAAGCATTGTAACTCTTAGAATTTGTTTACATTAAGTTGTAAGAACTAGAGTGATCAGGTTGTTGATCAGTATACTCTAGAAAGTCTTAGAGGGTATCTAAGCAGATTGTTCCTAGAGTGATCAGGTTGTGATCAGTATACTCTAGAAGACTTAGAAGTTGTCTAACTGGAAAACCATTGTAATCTCGTGTGATTAGTGGATTAAATCCTCAGGTGAGGTAAATCACTCCATGGGGGTGGACTGAAGTAGTTTAGTTAACAACGAACCAGGATAAAAATCATTGTGCAAATTGTTTTTATCTTACAAGTTTTAAAGCTACACTTATTCAACCCCCCTTTCTAAGTGTTTTTCTATCCTTCAATTGGCATCAGAGCGCCGGTTCTAAGGTGCAAGCACTTAACTGTGTTTAGAAAAGATTCAGGAAGAGAAAAACATTAAGTCAAGATGTTTGAGACTCCACCACCTTCTCCTCATCTACATCTGGCTCAGCTGAGCAATACAATGGAAATGGTAACAATGGTTATACTAGACCGCCAATATTTGATGGTGAAAACTTTGAATACTGGAAAGATAAACTTGAAAGTTACTTCCTTGGTCTAGATGGTGACTTATGGGATCTTCTGATGGATGGTTACAAACATCCAGTGAACGCTACTGGCGTAAGGCTTACAAGACAAGAAATGAATGATGATCAAAAGAAGCTTTTCAAAAATCATCATAAATGTAGGACTGTTTTGTTGAATGCTATCTCTCATGCTGAGTATGAGAAGATATCTAACAGGGAAACTGCCTATGATATATATGAGTCATTGAAAATGACCCATGAAGGAAATGCTCAAGTCAAGGAGACCAAAGCTCTTGCTCTAATCCAGAAATATGAAGCCTTCAAGATGGAGGATGATGAAAATATTGAGAAGATGTTTTCAAGATTTCAAACGCTAACTGCTGAATTAAGAGTTCTGGACAAAGGCTACACCAAGGCTGATCATGTAAAGAAGATCATCAGAAACTTGCCCAGAAGATGGGGTCCAATGGTGACTGCATTCAAGATTGCAAAGAATCTGAATGAGGTGTCTTTGGAAGAGCTAATCAGTGCCTTGAGAAGCCATGAGATAGAGCTAGATGCAAATGAGCCTCAGAAGAAAGGTAAGTCTATTGCATTAAAATCTAATATTAAAAAATGCACTAACGCTTTTCATGCTGAAGAAGTAGATTCTGAATAATCAGAATCAGAAGAAGAAGATGAACTGTCCATGATCTCCAGAAGGGTAAACCAACTCTGGAAGAGCAAGCAAAGGAAGTTCAAAAGCTTCAGAAGTTCAAAGAAGTTTGAACGAGGAGAATCTTCTGGTGGCAGAAGATCTGACAAGAAGATGGTCGTCTGCTATGAGTGCAATGAGCCTGGACACATCAAGAATGAATGTCCAAAACTTCAGAAGGAGAATCCCAAGAAGAAGTTTCATAAGAAGAAAGGTCTTATGGCAACATGGGATGATTCTGAATCTGAATCAGAATCAGACTCTGAAGGAGAGCAAGCAAATCTTGCACTAATGGCCACAATAGATGATGGATCAGAATCTACATCAGAATCAGATTCTGAAGAGGTATTTTCCGAACTATCTAGAGAAGAGTTAGTTTCCAGTCTAACAGAACTTCTGGAACTCAAGGCTCATCTTAGTATCAAATACAAAAAGCTGAAAAAGCAATTTGAATTTGAAACTAAGAAGCTGGAAGTGGAAAATTTTGAACTGAAGGAAAAAGTTTTAAAATTATCCAAAGATATTGGATCTCCTTCTGAATCAGAAAAATCCATTCCTAGCCTCAATCATATTCTGAAAGAATATGACTCGAGCTTCAGAAAGTTCCTATCTAGAAGTACTGGTAGAAGTCACCTTGCTTCTATGATATATGGTGTTTCTGGAAACAAAAGGTTTGGTTTTGGCTATGAGGGTGATACCTCACATAAATTTGAACCTGTTGATGATTTGAAAATCACATACAAGCCATTGTATGATGTGGACCGTCCTTTCGGGCCATACCCCTCCGTGGGTGGGATACGTGAACTGACTCTTTTTTGTCGATCGGACGCTTTCGCGTCACTTTTGAAAAAGTTTACAGAGTCGCCACCGACCTTTTATTTTATCCAATGAAGGAAAGGTTTATAAAAGAAACAGAAAAAAGACCTTTGAGAGATTCTGGGTAAGGGGGTAGGTTATACAAAGGGAAGGTGTTAGCACCCTTTGTATCCATGGTTATCCATGGGCTCTTTAGTTTGCTTAGCTCATTTGCTTTACTTTTCAATTGATTCGGAATGCTTTACCTGTGTTTTTGAAATACCTTTGCAAATAGAATTTGTAATGATCCTTGTGCGGATATATACAAATGTTTGTTTATCTTTCGAAAGATGTTTTGAAAAGATCGTTAATTTTGTAATGATCCGTGTTTGGATGTATACAAAATATTGTCTTTTGGAAAATTCGTTTTAAAAAAACAACAGTGTATGAGAATTTTGTTTGTTTTGATTTTGAGCAAGCAAACTAGGAGGTCTACCCTGAGTTAGGAGGTCTTTATCCTTGTTCCCTTTAAAAATCTATCCATTCGTCGGATATAAACAAAAGGTTCGATTTTGTACTCGAAACAGTAGAAATGTAACTTTGATTTTGAAAAGAGTGGAAAGGGGTTACCCTAGGAGGTGCAAATGTGATTGTGATTGAATTCAGATATTTATCTTTGAAGTTAGTGATCTGACGGTTCAGTTTTATCTTTGACATACACGCAGTTTATATGGGTGCTGGAAATTAAAATGCGGAAATGTAAAGTGCAGAAAGTAAATCTACGCTATTACATCGATTGTGCGGGAAATGTAAACTAGCCTATTTACATGAATTTGACATCCTATACATTTATCTAGGAATTTTAAATTGCAAGAAATAAAAGGCATATTTTTGTATTTTTGTGATTTATTTTAAATATAATTAATGCATTATTAATTAATTTAAAATAAAGAAAAGATGGAAATATGATTAAACCTAGCAAATAAGTTTAAAAATATGTACAAAATGTTTGTTAATTGATTTTAGAACAAAACTAATTTTTTTGGAATTTTTGAAATTTGTTTTTGGATATTTTAAGTTAATCAAAACATAATTATGCAAATAATTACACAAATAATTAAAACTTAAAAAGAAAATTATCCTAAATATGTACAAAATTAGTTTATGATATATAAACAATATTTAACACAAAGAACAATTTTTTTTTATGATTTTTTGACTAATTAAAATAATTAATAAGCAAATATACAAATACATACTAATTAATTATGAAAAATATTGAAATTTTGAAGAAAAATAAAATATTTTTGTTTCATAAAATAATATATTATTTTAGAAGTTTAAAATATTTTTTGTGGAATTTTTGGAAGTTTTTAACTATTTTTAATTAATTTATCAAAGAAACTAAAATAAAAATAGAAAATAAAATTAAAAATGTAAGGATACTGATCTGGTGTGGCAATTAATGAAGGAGCATGGTGAGCTTGCATGTGTGAGGCGTTGGATTGGCTTTGAGATTGATCCAAGGGCACAGATTTGTAGGTGCATGGTATGATGGTGTACACTGAATCCAAGGGGATTCAAAGTCTTTGCAGGGGCCCACGCTGGATTGACCAGCGAATAAGATTTGAGGGAAGGGCCACCTTGGTGCGCTGAAAAGTCAGACGAACCACGCTTGGACGCGTGGTCGTCTTCAACCTCCAGAAGTGAGGTTTTCAGCTTCAAATAGCGGGGGTTTTTAACCTCCCTTATTTGGACGTTAAAATTCCAGTTTTTTAACAACCTATGAACCTGCAAAAAATACGAGTTAGAAATAGAAACAAGTGACCCAGATCCACTAATTAGAGTGTCCTGAATCCAAATATGTCATTTGTTTTAAGGTTTGAAGCTCCTAGCTATGGATACGAAGAAGATGAAGCTTAAACACTCATGGACTCGTTTTAATGGTGGAGCCTGATCCTCACGTTGGAACACTCATGCTAAGGCCCAGATCACACATATAGGTCCCCATAATGATGTTAGGGTGGTTAGTTTGCAGTGAAATTAGTTGCATATACAAAAACGAAAATAAAACTCATATGTACACGAAGAGCTTTAAGTGCTTTATACGACTCTCATATGTCTATATTTAGAGCTCAATCTTACTCTATAATGTTTGAGGAGATGATTAGAAGTGTTTATTGGTATTGATATTGATTGGAAATTTGAATTTGAAAATTACAAAGTATATGCAAATTTTGAGAATTTTTGTGATATTTCTTGCTATACTCTTGCCCTATTTCGTGTGTCCCTCCTTTTGCTGAAGTATGATGCTTCTTTTATAGCCCAAAGTTGCTTGGAACTCAAGCTAAGAAGCTTTGTTGTCTTTGTTGAAAGTTTGATTTTTAAAATATTAAAAATCTTTGAATTGTTGACCAAGCTTGACTCCATTCAATGCTCTTGTCTTGCTCTTCAATTCTTGCAGAAAAAATGAAGATTCCTTGAAGTGAGTCATACTTGGAGGCCAAGCAACCATTATCCATGCATTTTCCTTTTAATTTTAATCTTAAAGTAAGATAAAATTATGCAAAAAATGGCCAATAAAGATGTGGGCTTTGTCTTGGTCGTGGGAGGCCCATAGTAACATGGCAAAGATGTTTGGACCATAAAAACTTGGACTCATTTGGAAAAAAAACATTTTTGAGCAATGTTGATTTCATGCATTTTCCCAAAATTTAGCCAACTTCAACAAGGTGTAAATCCTTCAATTTTTGTCATATGAAGGAGATCTTGCACTTTTTGGAAACCTCAAAGAGTCCTCTAACCAATGTCTTTGGTCTCATATCAAAATGATTTTTGGTTCTCCTTGTGTGTCCATTTGAAAAAAGTGTCTTTTTGTTGACTTTGAAAATGACCTGTAATGTCTTTGGCCATATTTTTCAAATGGTGAATGCTATGACCATGGGATCAATTGCATTTGAAAGATAATTGAATTTCCTTCAAAATGAGCTTTGGTTGACATTTTTTGGATGAAGGATGAGAGAGTTATGATCAGTCAAAGTTGAGTTGACTTTTCAGGCAAAAACCCTAATTTTGAATCTTAGGGTTTTGTTGATTTTTGATCTTTCCTTGATGAATTGTGATCATCCAATGATCAAATGTTGAATCCTTTGACAAAATATGGACTTTGACAAAAAATTTCATTTTTGACTGTCAGTTGACTTTTTTGGTCAAACGGGTCGTCTGTTGACTGTTTGAGCTGCTGACGGTGCGTCTGAGTGAATTGAAGTTTGAAAATTTGTATGATGGTACTTTGAGATGTATGGATGTATATGAAATCCATTTGAGCTCTCAAAACTTGTTGCTCCTGTTAAAACAAGAAAAACCCTGATTAGGGACTGTCTGTATAGGAGGCAGTTAAGCGTACCTGATTTTTGTGCAGTGTTGAGTTTCTGCTAATCATGTGATATTCAGAAGACTTCTAACACCAAAATCTTGGAAATTTGAATTGTGAATGATTGATTTGATTGATTGTACAAATCACTGTGAATTGTACTGTCTGCAGTTTGTCTGTCAACCGACTGTTCGTGTACTGAAGCAGCAGTTAAAGTGAAAAATCAACAGTCAAAGTTAATTTTCTTTTTTGTTGTTTTTTGTTTTTGTTTTATGTGAAAAATGAAAGTTTATTTACATGACTTGTTAGAAAAACACAGACATAATAAATAACTAATATTTACGGTATGCGGGCAAAATTACCGATAATAACCCTGAAAATCATTTAATGCACAGAAATAGGAATATTTGACTGGCAGAAAACACACAAAATATTATCTTAGTAACTAAGCAATATTATGACAAATAGTACAACATTTAATACTGACAGTACAAATATCACATACTATATTGAACAGTACGACGAATAAACGGTACATTTAAGAAATAAGAAATACGGCAAATTTTAAGAATGACGATTAATGACCCATGCTATGAACAATAACATGTAGATGATTGGGAGCATAACCATTGCAGGTCCACACTCCTCAGGACTGTGCAGGCAGAAGAAAGTTGTGATCACCGTAGCAATGGTGACGACTGTAAGAAGCAGTGTTTCTATCCATTTTGCCATTTTTGCTAGGGAAGAAGAAATGATGGATTATGAGGTAGGAATTTGAAAGATGATTTAGAATTTGATGTGAGATTTGTGGGAAGAATGGGAGGTATTTATAGAATGGAAAGATGATAGAGACGTTGGGGAATGATGTGATTCCGTACAAAAGGAAATTTGAGTGGTAGTGAGATTTGAAAGAAAGTGTAAGGTATTGTTGGGAAAAGAGAGATGGATAGAATAAAGTTGAGATTTGAATTTGAAAGGATAGATTTGAAAAGATTTTGAAAATAATGGAATATAGCACAAAAGTTAGTGGGAAAACAAAAACAATTGTTACCAGTACAGTGTGAGTTTCCTGCTTTTGCGCCTGCAAAAAGATTCAACCCTGCATGAACTGTGTTAGTACTATTTATCTGTAAAATAAATAAATAGTATTTGTGAAGTAAAGAACAGTATTTGGCGTTTGCGTAAGAATAAATTCCACTGTAAGCCAAGTTACTGTGTAAGAAAAATTCTGAAAACCAAGTTCTTCATATGTCAGGATATTTTGAAAAAATCCATGTTTATATGAGACTCTTAATTTTCATATTGAAACTTTCCTGAAAAAAGAAGTGGGCAAATTTTGGGGTATAACAGTTGCCCCTATTCAATCTTCTTAAACCTGAAGAGATTGTCTGAAATCTGAGGGTAGAAGATGATTGAATAAATAGATGCCCTGAAAATTTGCACTTACCTTGATCAGCAGAGATGTTGGAAGTTGCATTTGAATGTTGTCTGTGAAATGTTGTTGGCAGATTGAAACATTACCTGAGATGGGCTTTCGGATGCCACCTGGACAATGTGTTGATGGTTTGTTCATCAGAATGAATCTGTTGATTATATCTTGATGAAGGATTTGAAAGTTGATAATTGTGGAACCGTTTGAGGTATCACTTTAGATCTGCAATGTTAGATCGTTCTGGAACCGTCTGAGGTTTCGCCTTAGATCTGCAATGTTAGATCGTTCTGGAACCGTCTGAGGTTTCGCCTTAGATCTGTAATGCTAGATCGTTCTGGAACCGTCTGAGGTTTCGCCTTAGACTAGCAATGTTAGATCGTTCTGGAACCGTCTGAGGTTTCGCCTTAGATCTGTAATGCTAGATCGTTCTGGAACCGTCTGAGGTTTCGCCTTAGATCTGTAATGCTAGATCGTTCTGGAACCGTCTGAGGTTTCGCCTTAGACTAGCAATGTTAGATGATAAATGAGTTGAGAATGAGAGTTCTTCAGAGTGAATCTTTGGTTTGATTGTATCTGAAAGGACTGCTTGTCTGAATAAGATTCAGGATGAACACTGCATGTGAGTGAGAACATCTTTGCTGAAGACATCTGTCTACCTGAAAAATCAAGTTAATAATATGCGATGTCTATGATGCATGTATGATATGAGATCCTCGAGCTAGAGGAGAAATATGCAAGTTATGTTGTGTATGAATATGCGTATGATGCATGATTGTGAATGTGAATATGAGTGTGAATGTGATGCATGGTTTATGCAGCTTAGAGCGTGTCAAGCTCCTGATTGGGAAAATAAATCCCAGCTTAGTCGTCAAGAAATGAAGGCATTGTGATTGGGAAAATAAATCCCTGCTAGCCATTTGGAAGTGAAGGCATCGTGGTTGTTGATGATCTTCTGTCTCGCTTGAGTACCCTGGGTTGGGGAAATTCTTTGAGAACCAGGATGTTCTATTGAAGGATCTTTGATTACCGCTCGGGGAAGAACAGTAGTTTTGAGAGTTCGGACTGTGACGCCCTTTGGAGTGGGAATGAGGAAGATGCATAATCCTCCGATGCACTATCTGACCAAGTTTGGGTGCGGAGATCACACCTTCTGAAGACAGTAATCTGGAACAACCCTGCTGGGGAATAAGACTTCTTTCGAAAGAAAAATCTTTTTGAGGGATTTGTTGAGGAATGTGTCTCCATTGGGGAAACTTCCTTCTGATGCTGGTTTAGGATAATGTCCAAATAATTGGGACATGTCCGGAATGCTATTCCTGTTTTTCCTGGTAAACATCAATCATATTCAAATGCATATGTTCATTCAAAATATCATTGGGATGCTCGCGTATTCAAAACAGAAAAAATGAAAATGTTAGTTATAAGCTGCATTGATTTTTGAAAAGGTGCCGTGATAGGCGGATTAGTATAGGGAGACAACAATCCTAGAAGTAGGAAATTGTCAGAAAGTTTTGAAAAGTATTTATGAAAAGAAATAGCTATGTGAGAACGATCCAGTCAAGTTTCAATTCTGCTATTGCCAATCTGTCTTCGAGCATCTCATCCCTCACTTGTTGGAAGAAAGTGATTGGACTGATCGGTGTCTTTGAGGTGTTGAACCTTGTCGGTGAGTAGGCAGCTGAGCGGGACATAGTTGTATGCTTTATTCCCTAATTTTTGCCTAGGCTGCCCTTTCAGGTTTTCAGCCTACCGGGATTGTATTTGTTTTGTCTCTAATTTTTGCCTGGATCGCCCTTTCGGGTTTTCAATCCACCGAGACGCTCATTTTTGCCTAAGTTGCCCTTTCAGGTTTTCAACTTAGCGAGCTGTATTTTTTTTTTTTAAGCAAAGTACTTTTTGACTATGTCCGCATTCACAGGGTGTGGGAAATCCTCGCCATCCATGGTGGTAAGCAACATGGCACCGCCGGAGAATATTTTCTTGATTATGAATGGTCCCTCGTAGGTGGGGGTCCATTTGCCTCTGGGATCACCTTGTGGTAAGATGATGCGTTTGATAACCAAGCCACCAGTTTGGTATGCTTGACTTTTGACTTTCTTGTTGAATGCTTTGATCATGCGCTTTTGGTATAGCTGGCCATGACAGATAGCTGCAAGTCTTTTCTCATCGATCAAGTGTATTTGGTCGAATCGAGTTTGAATCCAATCGTCTTCGTCTAGATCGGCTTCTTTCATGATCCTTAAGGAAGGAATCTGGATTTCGATTGGGAGAACTGCTTCCATACCGTAGACTAACGAGAATGGAGTTGCCCCTGTTGAAGTACGCGCAGATGTGCGATAACCATGAAGAGCAAAAGGTAACATCTCATGCCAGTCTTTGTAGGTTACTGTCATCTTTTGTATGATTTTCTTGATGTTTTTGTTGGCGGCTTCGACAACGCCGTTCATCTTTGGTCGATATGGAGAAGAATTATGATGTTTGATCTGGAACTGCGTGCAGAGTTCAGTAATCATTTTGTTGTTTAGATTCGTGCCATTGTCAGTGATGATCCTTTCGGGGATGCCGTACCGACAAATGAGATTGTGCTTGATAAACCTGGCTACCACATTCTTGGTAACAGAAGCATATGAAGCTGCCTCTACCCACTTTGTGAAGTAGTCAATAGCGACCAGGATAAAGCGATGTCCGTTGGAAGCAGTAGGTTTGATTTCTCCAATCATATCAATACCCCACATTGCGAAAGGCCAAGGAGCCGTCAGAACGTTTAATGGAACTGGAGGTACATGCACTTTGTCGGCATATATCTGGCATTTGTGACAAGTTTTGGAATGATGATGGCAATCTGTCTCCATGGTAGACCAGTAGTAACCTGCTCTCAAGATCTTTTTAGCCATTGTATGTCCGTTGGAATGAGTACCGAAGGTACCATTGTGTATGTCTTCCATGATTTGTTCTGCTTCCTTCTTGTTTACGCAACGAAGTAAAGTCGAGTCATGGTTGCGCTTGTACAAAGTTCCATTGCTTAGGAAGAATTTGGAGGCAAATCTCCTTAGAAACTTTCTGTCGTTAATAGATGCCCCTTCAGGGTACTCCTGGGTTTCGAGATACCTTTGTATTTCATGGAACCATGGTTTGTCTTCCATTTGTTCGGTATCGATCTCATTGCAATAGGCTGGTTCGTCTTGCCTGTAAATGGTGATCATAGGAGCTTCGTCGTCCCAATTGACTTTGAACATGGAGGACATGGTAGCTAAGGCATCAGCTAGTTGATTTTCTTCGCGTGGGATGTGTTCGAAAGTGATCTCCTCGAAGTAAGGAATCAAACTCAACACATGTTCTTTGTATGGAATTAGATTTGGGTGCTTTGTGTCCCATTCCCCTTTGACTTGGTAGATTACCAAGGCCGAGTCTCCGTAGACTTCAAGGAATTTGATTTTTAGATCAATTGCAGCTTTGAGACCCAGAATGCATGCTTCGTATTCGGCTATATTGTTGGTGCAATTGAAACACAATCTGGCGGTGAAGGGTGTATGACCTCCTGTGGGGGAAATGATCACAGCTCCGATGCCATTGCCGAGCGCATTAGAAGCTCCGTCAAAAACCATAGTCCATCGGGATCCTGGTTGTTTGTAGTCATTGACTAGCATAATGTCTTCGTCTGGGAAGTCAAAGTTCAATGCCTGATAATCATCTACTGCTTGATGAGCTAAATGATCAGCTACCACACTTCCTTTGATTGCTTTTTGCGAAGTGTATTGAATGTCATATTCTGTTAGGATCATTTGCCATCTTGCAATCCTTCCAGATAGAGCAGGTTTTTCGAACACGTATTTGATTGGATCCATCTTGGAGATCAGGAAAGTGGTGTGATTTAGCATATACTGTCTTAGTCGGCGAGCCGCCCATGCTAAGGCACAGCAAGTTTTTTCGAGTAGTGAGTATCTTGTTTCACAATCGGTAAACTTTTTGCTAAGATAGTAGATTGCGTGCTCCTTTCGACCGGAATCGTCATGTTGTCCGAGTACACACCCCATTGAATCTTCTAACACAGTTAGGTACATTATCAGAGGTCTGCCTTCCACAGGAGGTAACAAGATTGGCGGTTTTTGAAGGTATTCTTTGATTTTATCAAAGGCTAACTGGCATTTGTCATTCCATCTTTCCACTTGATCTTTCTTCAGTAATTTGAAGATTGGCACACAAGTAGGAGTCATATGGGCAATGAATCTGGCTATGTAGTTTAGACGTCCCAAGAATCCTCTGACTTGTTTCTCGGTACGGGGTATAGGCATTTCTTGAATGGCTTTGACCTTGGCAGGATCAACCTCAATACCTTTACTGCTGACGATGAAACCTAAGAGTTTACCGGATCTTACTCCAAAGGTACACTTGTTCGGGTTCAGTCGCAATCTGTATTTCTTGAGTCTGTCAAACAGCTTGTGTAAATGACTCAAATGTTCTTCTTCGGTGTTGGATTTTGCGATCATGTCATCGACATACACCTCTATTTCCTGATGAATCATATCATGAAATAGTGTTACCATTGCTCGTTGGTAGGTAGCTCCAGCATTTTTTAGACCAAAGGGCATTACTTTGTAACAAAAGGTTCCCCAGGGAGTTGTGAAGGTTGTTTTTTCCATGTCTTCGGGTGCCATCTTGATTTGATTGTACCCTGAGAATCCGTCCATAAAGGAGAATACCTTGCATTGTGCGGTATTGTCAACTAGTACATCGATGTGTGGTAAAGGGAAATCATCTTTAGGGCTTGCCCGGCTCAGATCTCTGTAGTCTACACACATTCTGACTTTCCCGTCTTTTTTGGGTACAGGCACGATGTTAGCTATCCAAGGAGGATAACTTACAACTTTTAGGAATCCGGCATTGAATTGTTTTTCAACCTCGTCTTTGATCTTTTTTGACATATCAGGCTTACTCCTTCGCAGTCTCTGTTTGACCGGAGTGCTTCCTTCTTTGATTGGCAGGCGATGAACTACAATGTCCGTGTCAAGGCCAGGCATATCTTGATAAGACCAGGCGAATATCTCGGCGTAGTCTTGCAATAATTGAATCAGTCTTTGCTTGACACTGTTTTCTAAGTCAGCCCCAATTCTGACCTCTTTCTTTTCTTCGTCACTGCCCAAGTTGATGACCTCAATCGGCTCCTCATGAGGCTGTATGGCTTTTTCTTCTTGTTCTAGAAGTCTTGCAATTTCTCTTGGCACTTCACAATCTTCCTCACTTTCGTCCTCAGTTTGGTAGATCGGATTTTCAAAGTCATGACGGGCAATAGCAGAGTCGTTATTGACTGGATCCAGCGTGTATGTGAATCTGCATGGTAGATATGTGAGTGTGTATGAAGAGAAAAACATAGCTATTTGAAAGCGAATAAAGAAAGAAAAAGGATCACAAAATTTTGAACATGCAAGCATCCCATGATTTTATTGAATGCACATAATCATGATATGACAAACCCTTTTTATAGAAGGACCGTTGTGCTAAGGCACACGGCTTTCAAGCTCATGGTTCGATTGTTCAGGAACCACTTTTATCTTTGCACAATATACACAAAGAAAACAGGAAATGGCATTTACTCCTGATCAAAGGAGATCACATCCTCTGCTTTCCAGTTGTTCAATCCACCGTTGTTAGCAGGGAGCACCCAGCTGTTCCAGTTGCAGTTGTTCTTTTCGTCTTCCGTAGCATTGATTCCGCTAGTGGGAAAATGCGTAGGTAATTCCTCAGGATAAGTTGGATGATTTGTTGGATATGAGAATCCAGGTGGAGGTCCCTCTATTGGCTGAGCGAGATGCTCGATAAGGCCGTCCCATGCAGTAGGAATGATGTTTTGAATAGAGACTTGTGCATCCTGATAAGGAGTGTACTGTGACAGAAAATAACCTTCGTTATTTGGCATCTTCCTGGCTTCTTCAAGAGCGAAGTTGTCGTCGTACTGTTCGTCCCATCCAGTCGGGACAATGTCTTTGATGGGAGTTGAAAAGCTCGGAGGAGCGGAATATTTCACCATATAGTCGTATTTGCCGCTGGGTTCTCCTAGCGTGTCCCATACTTCTTTGGGTGGATTTTGATATTGCTGAGTGACGGGACTTGTGATACTTCCGTCATTTTGATTACCCTCTTCTGTTGGAGTAAGATCTTCCAGAGCAATGTAAGAATTCTGAGGTGTGATATACTGGTAGTTGTAACCGTCATTTGGTCCTCCCACAGCATCCCACATTCCCATGGTAATGGGTGGAATTTCGTCTGGATATGGCTGAATGATGTGGTTCAAGTATGTCCCTTCATCATCAATGGCGTTTACTTCTTGGCTGGCGAAGTGTGATATTAACCCTTCAGAGCGAGGATTTTGATCATTCTTTTGATTTTCACCATTATAGCCCAGACCTAGCTTGTCGGACTTGTAGGGTATATCAGGGAGTTGTCCCCATACTGTGCGATCACCCTGTTCAATCATGGCTTTGGCATCTTTGAGAGAAGCCATAGTTGTAGCTGGAGTAGCAGGAATATGCTTGGTGGTAGAGATATCTGGAGATACAACCTCAAAAGCTTGATACGGAGTTTCGATGGATTCGCCCTCCATCTCAACATACTTGTCGTTGCTCAAGTGACTGACCATATATTCTTCTTCGCCATAGACTGTGACAACCTTTCCTTTTACTGGGTATTTTAACTTCTGATGCAGGGTAGAAGTTACAGCGTTTGCCCCATGTATCCAAGGGCGTCCTAGTAAACAGGAGTATGTTGGAAGAACGTCTATTACGGAAAAGATAACATCGAAAGTTTGAGAGCCCACTCTGATTGGGAGCTTAACTTCTCCGTACACCGTTCTTGTTGACCCATCGAAGGCTCTTACAACCACATCACTTGGTTGTAGCACAACTCCTTTGAAGTCAAGTTTTTCCAGTATTACCTTTGGTAACACGTTTAGAGAGGAACCATTGTCTATTAGCACATGAGACAGAGTGGTGCCGTTGCATTCGATAGAGATGTGCAGGGCCTTGTTGTGATTTCTTCCAGCAGGAGTTAGATCCACATCAGAGAAACCAAGACCGTTGGGCACTGTAAGACTGGCGACACAATTCTCAAATTGGTCGATTGGGATTTCTTGAGGCACATGCGCAGCTTGAAGGAACTTCATCAGAGCTTTAGCATGAGCTTCTGAATACTTTAGCAGAGATAGCATTGAGATTTTTGAAGCAGTATGCCCCAGTTGTTCGACGATATTGTAATCACTTTTGCAGATGATTTTCAATATTTCGTCCATTTCTTGCTTTGATGGATCCTCAGCAGTGATCTCTACCGGATTTTGAACTGGTTCGATCAGTGGCTCTTTGCCTCGAGTGTTGATATCTGGAATAGGAATTGGAACCTGGATTGGACTAGCAGCAATATTTGGAGAAATTTCTGGTGAAAAGATTCTTCCACTTCTCGTGATCTTGCTAGTGCCTGCAATGTTACTTACAGCTGAAGTAGTTAGTGTTGCGTCCTCTTTAGTCGAGGGATCCTGCTTAACTCCATGAATGTAAACATTAGTGTCATATCCCCATGGGACAGCTTTGTCTGAGGAGTATGGAAATGGAGTTGGTCTAGCAATGACCACTGATGCCACTTTGAGTGTAGCAGAAAGTTTGAATGGAGCCTTGGTAGAGATTCTGAATGGTAAGCTGGAGATCACTGAGACGTCTTCCATTCTTATCCCGTTGGCAAAGACTTTGCCCATCATGTCCATAGAAGGGAGCCTCTCAAACATAATGATACGGCGATCCATGTATTTTTGAATTCCCATCTTTAGATTTTCACAACCATTGGGTTGGCGTGAGCAATAAAAGCAGTCAGGATCACAACCTGGAAAGTAACCAGCTTGGATGAACTTTCTTTTGACTTCGAGGAGTGGAATTGATACTTCGTTCACATCATAAATGTAAACTGTGTCTATGATAGCATTAACGGTTTTGTCATGCTTTGGCATAGGTGCTGTGATGACATTTGGAGTTTCTGGAGGATCGAACTCAATTTCTCCAGCATCTATCATGTCTTGGATTTTATTTTTCAGGGCCCAGCAGTGATCTGCGTCATGTCCTGGACAGTTTGAATGATAGGCACATGTTGCATCAGGGCGATAATTCAGAGAAGAAGTATTGACATTCTTCGGAGGACCCCTTAATGTGATCAGATCCGCTTTAAGCAAGTGCTGCAATGCCTGAGAGATTGGCATGTTGATTTTGGTGAAAGTTCTTCTTGGTGCATCTGGTCGATGCGTATATTTTGGCTGTTGATCTTTTTGAGGTGCAGATGCGGAGATCATAACTGCCCCTACAGATTGATGCTGATCACTTTTGTGACTTGTTTGAATTTGCGTTGTATTGACCTCATTTCTGATGGGCCTTTTTGTAGTACCAGAGGAGGATCCTACTTGAATTTTTCCATTTCGAATGCCGCTTTCGACACGTTCTCCGGTTAGTATCAAGTCAGTGAAACCTGATGATGAACTTCCCAGCAAATGGCTATAGAAAGGGCCAGTTAAAGTGCCCATGAACATGTCGACTAGTTCGCGATCAGATAAGGGTGGTTGAACCCTTCCAGCCATATCTCTCCACTTTTGTGCATATTCTTTGAAACTTTCTTTTGGTCCCATAGACATGCCTCGCAATTGAGTACGAGTGGGTGTAAGATCAGCATTGTATTGGTACTGTTTGTAAAAAGCAGCAGCTAATTCTTCCCAAGTATGAACCTTGGTATTTTCTAGCTGGTAGTACCATTCGAGTTGTGTACCTGACAGACTTTCTTGGAAAAAGTGAATCCACAATTTGTTATCTGTTGTATGAGGTTGTATCTTCCTCACATAAGATCTCAAATGTAGTTTTGGACAAGAAACTCCATCATACTTTGCAAAGGTTGGAACTTTGAATTTTGGAGGGATGACAACATCCGACACGAGTCCCAGATCATTGAAATCTAAGCCAGGTATTTTTTGTATTTCCATAGCTTTCATACGATCCTCCAACTGTTGGTATTTGTCATCATCCTGTTCGTCTCCAGAATGACCTTCTTCTTCATTTGAAGAGAGAGAGGGTTTAGCAGAACCCTGGTTGCTTTGATTATCTTCTTGTTCACCATCACCGACTATTTCAGGGATTGGTGGCTTTTTGATCTTTTTGACAGGGATCTTGATCTTCCTTCTCAGGTAACTCAAGCCTGCAGATTCTTTGGGCTTCTTCTTCTTCTTGAGTATCAGGGCTTTCAGCTCTTGTTGCCCCTTTGCCAGTTCCAGAATTGCCACTTGAACTTGGGCATTCTGTACTTCGAGATTCTTGATGCTTGCCTCAGATTCCATCTCTTCTGACTGAAATAAACAGCGAAGAGATGAGAAACCCGTCATGAGAACCTGTTATGAAATGTGTATGACTGGATGCCATGTATGCAATGTGTATGCAATGTATATGAATGCAATGTATGAAATGCAATGTATGAAATGCAATGTGTATGCAATGCATGTGAATGCATGTGTGCAATGTTTTCAAGGATCATAGAGTCTAGATTTGTTAAAGAAGCAACAAACGTTAGTTAATCAATTTATTCTTTTTTCTTTGCCTCATTTGGGCTTACAAGACAGAAAATGATCTTTCAGGTCTCCCGTGGGCGCTTTTTCTTTGTCCCCAGGAATGCGTTGATTCTTTGTTCTTCTTGAAGCTGTCTGGTGAGCTCGAATAGCCTTCTCTCATAGTCCTGACAGTGTTCTTTGAAGGTGTCTCTTTCCTCTTTGAGTTGAACCCAGGATTTTTGCAACTCTTCCAAGTCAGTTGGCATATCCGGGTGTAGAATAATTTGAGGTTCGTAACCTTCGACTTCTGATTCGATAGTCATAGGTAGAACAGCGGGATAGGGCATCATGAGTTTTTGAGCATGAGTACGCACCCATCTGAGGTAAAGTTCCATAGGAATAGAATTCCATTGCCCCAGAGTTTTGCTTTCTATTCTATAGACACTGTCCCAAGCCTGTATGAATCTTCGTCGGTGTCTGTGAGAATCATTCTCGTAATCAAACACAATGCCACGGATAATCATGTCATGAGGACCGTTGCTTCTTGCATATCCGAATTGGCGTAGAGCTAGAGAGGGATTGTAAGTGATACCTCCTTTAATGCCAAGGAGTGGCACGTTAGGGTATTCTCCACAATGATCAATGATAGTAATGTCTCTTTGAAAGAAGTTGTTCCATCGGATATCTGAATGAGATAAAGACATGATTCTGTAAGACCATTGTGCTCTTTGTTCATTTCTCAGTACTGATCGGGGAAGATGACATGTAAACCACCAAGCCAGCAGTGGTATACAGCACATGAGAGTTCCTCGCTTCTTCGTGGTACGAGTGTGTAGAGAGTGTAGGATGTCTCCCAGCAATGTTGGTACCGGGTTGCGAATTAGGAAAAGGTTGATGATGTGTACACTTATGAACTGGTCGGAATTAGGGAACAAAACCAACCCATAGATCAAAAGAGCCATAACTTCTTCAAAAGCTGGATAACTTTTGTTTTCCAACAGTAGTCGAGCCTTTTCCAGTAAGAATTTGGCAAGCAAACCCTCAACTCCACTCTTTGTTTCCCAATTATTTCTGACTTTTGCAAATGTAAAGCAGCAGCAATGACTTCAGGTTTTGGTTTTCTTTCTAAACCAGTGAAAGGTAATTGATCTCGGATTGGTAATCCAATTAGTTCAGAGAATTCTTCCAAAGTGGGTACCAACTGGTAATCAGGAAATGTGAAGCAATGATGTTCAGGGTCGAAGAACTGGAACAGGACCCGTATCATGTCTTCTTCAAACTTTGAGGTAACCAAATGGAGTAGGTGACCATGCTTTTCAGTGAATTGAGCATTCCTGGGGAATTCTGCTACCAAGACTTTGAGTTCAGATGGCACCGTTGAGATATTGATTCGGATGTAATCTCTGGTGGCGGGAGCCATTACCTGCAAAAACAAAAGTAAACTCTTTGATCCTTGAAATGTGTAGTGAAAAATGATGTGTTTATGATGCAAACATGTGGCACACAAAAACAAATCAAACAATAGCCTTAGGTTTAAAGGCTTGCATGAGGTTGATAGGTGATACCCTCCCCTCTGAAGTTGAGTTGGTTGAAAACCTGTCCTAGAATAGTATTCGGGTTCTATGATCCTTGGAGACAACATCTCAATACGGCGCTCGGACGGCCGATCAAGAATATTCCTCGAGGATAACTAGCTTCGATCAATTTCAAAGCTAGCCACTTAATAGGCCACAAGTCAAGTTCAACTAAAAGGTTCTAAGACAAATTAGTGTTAATGACACTTCGGAAGCCTAATATACTCCTTGATCGCTTTCAAGGGACATCAGTATAAACCAAAGTATCACACTAACGATGACTACCAGATCAACCGTATCGGTACATGCCGTACAGTTTCCTTGGTCTATTGTCATATACTTAAGGTATCTCGAGATTCGGGTTAGAATCTTTCACACAAGCAAAGTACCCAAGCAAACCTGTGAAAAGTAAAGCAATCAGATCAAACAATTGAAAACATCGAAATGATCTATACTCTAAAGGTAACCCCTTTTGAAAACATTTTGAATTTGTATTCCCCAGCAGAGTCGCCAGTTCTGTGGACCGTCCTTTCGGGCCATACCCCTCCGTGGGTGGGATACGTGAACTGACTCTTTTTTTTGTCGATCGGACGCTTTCGCGTCACTTTTGAAAAAGTTTACAGAGTCGCCACCGACCTTTTATTTTATCCAATGAAGGAAAGGTTTATAAAAGAAACAGAAAAAAGACCTTTGAGAGATTCTGGGTAAGGGGGTAGGTTATACAAAGGGAAGGTGTTAGCACCCTTTGTATCCATGGTTATCCATGGGCTCTTTAGTTTGCTTAGCTCATTTGCTTTACTTTTCAATTGATTCGGAATGCTTTACCTGTGTTTTTGAAATACCTTTGCAAATAGAATTTGTAATGATCCTTGTGCGGATATATACAAATGTTTGTTTATCTTTCGAAAGATGTTTTGAAAAGATCGTTAATTTTGTAATGATCCGTGTTTGGATGTATACAAAATATTGTCTTTTGGAAAATTCGTTTTAAAAAAAACAACAGTGTATGAGAATTTTGTTTGTTTTGATTTTGAGCAAGCAAACTAGGAGGTCTACCCTGAGTTAGGAGGTCTTTATCCTTGTTCCCTTTAAAAATCTATCCATTCGTCGGATATAAACAAAAGGTTCGATTTTGTACTCGAAACAGTAGAAATGTAACTTTGATTTTGAAAAGAGTGGAAAGGGGTTACCCTAGGAGGTGCAAATGTGATTGTGATTGAATTCAGATATTTATCTTTGAAGTTAGTGATCTGACGGTTCAGTTTTATCTTTGACATACACGCAGTTTATATGGGTGCTGGAAATTAAAATGCGGAAATGTAAAGTGCAGAAAGTAAATCTACGCTATTACATCGATTGTGCGGGAAATGTAAACTAGCCTATTTACATGAATTTGACATCCTATACATTTATCTAGGAATTTTAAATTGCAAGAAATAAAAGGCATATTTTTGTATTTTTGTGATTTATTTTAAATATAATTAATGCATTATTAATTAATTTAAAATAAAGAAAAGATGGAAATATGATTAAACCTAGCAAATAAGTTTAAAAATATGTACAAAATGTTTGTTAATTGATTTTAGAACAAAACTAATTTTTTTGGAATTTTTGAAATTTGTTTTTGGATATTTTAAGTTAATCAAAACATAATTATGCAAATAATTACACAAATAATTAAAACTTAAAGAGAAAATTATCCTAAATATGTACAAAATTAGTTTATGATATATAAACAATATTTAACACAAAGAACAATTTTTTTTTATGATTTTTTGACTAATTAAAATAATTAATAAGCAAATATACAAATACATACTAATTAATTATGAAAAATATTGAAATTTTGAAGAAAAATAAAATATTTTTGTTTCATAAAATAATATATTATTTTAGAAGTTTAAAATATTTTTTGTGGAATTTTTGGAAGTTTTTAACTATTTTTAATTAATTTATCAAAGAAACTAAAATAAAAATAGAAAATAAAATTAAAAATGTAAGGATACTGATCTGGTGTGGCAATTAATGAAGGAGCATGGTGAGCTTGCATGTGTGAGGCGTTGGATTGGCTTTGAGATTGATCCAAGGGCACAGATTTGTAGGTGCATGGTATGATGGTGTACACTGAATCCAAGGGGATTCAAAGTCTTGGCAGGGGCCCACGCTGGATTGACCAGCGAATAAGATTTGAGGGAAGGGCCACCTTGGTGCGCTGAAAAGTCAGACGAACCACGCTTGGACGCGTGGTCGTCTTCAACCTCCAGAAGTGAGGTTTTCAGCTTCAAATAGCGGGGGTTTTTAACCTCCCTCTATTTGGACGTTAAAATTCCAGTTTTTTAACAACCTATGAACCTGCAAAAAATACGAGTTAGCAAATAGAAACAAGTGACCCAGATCCACTAATTAGAGTGTCCTGAATCCAAATATGTCATTTGTTTTAAGGTTTGAAGCTCCTAGCTATGGATACGAAGAAGATGAAGCTTAAACACTCATGGACTCGTTTTAATGGTGGAGCCTGATCCTCACGTTGGAACACTCATGCTAAGGCCCAGATCACACATATAGGTCCCCATAATGATGTTAGGGTGGTTAGTTTGCAGTGAAATTAGTTGCATATACAAAAACGAAAATAAAACTCATATGTACATGAAGAGCTTTAAGTGCTTTATACGACTCTCATATGTCTATATTTAGAGCTCAATCTTACTCTATAATGTTTGAGGAGATGATTAGAAGTGTTTATTGGTATTGATATTGATTGGAAATTTGAATTTGAAAATTACAAAGTATATGCAAATTTTGAGAATTTTTGTGATATTTCTTGCTATACTCTTGCCCTATTTCGTGTGTCCCCCCTTTTGCTGAAGTATGATGCTTCTTTTATAGCCCAAAGTTGCTTGGAACTCAAGCTAAGAAGCTTTGTTGTCTTTGTTGAAAGTTTGATTTTTAAAATATTAAAAATCTTTGAATTGTTGACCAAGCTTGACTCCATTCAATGCTCTTGTCTTGCTCTTCAATTCTTGCAGAAAAAATGAAGATTCCTTGAAGTGAGTCATACTTGGAGGCCAAGCAACCATTATCCATGCATTTTCCTTTTAATTTTAATCTTAAAGTAAGATAAAATTATGCAAAAAATGGCCAATAAAGATGTGGGCTTTGTCTTGGTCGTGGGAGGCCCATAGTAACATGGCAAAGATGTTTGGACCATAAAAACTTGGACTCATTTGGAAAAAAAACATTTTTGAGCAATGTTGATTTCATGCATTTTCCCAAAATTTAGCCAACTTCAACAAGGTGTAAATCCTTCAATTTTTGTCATATGAAGGAGATCTTGCACTTTTTGGAAACCTCAAAGAGTCCTCTAACCAATGTCTTTGGTCTCATATCAAAATGATTTTTGGTTCTCCTTGTGTGTCCATTTGAAAAAAGTGTCTTTTTGTTGACTTTGAAAATGACCTGTAATGTCTTTGGCCATATTTTTCAAATGGTGAATGCTATGACCATGGGATCAATTGCATTTGAAAGATAATTGAATTTCCTTCAAAATGAGCTTTGGTTGACATTTTTTGGATGAAGGATGAGAGAGTTATGATCAGTCAAAGTTGAGTTGACTTTTCAGGCAAAAACCCTAATTTTGAATCTTAGGGTTTTGTTGATTTTTGATCTTTCCTTGATGAATTGTGATCATCCAATGATCAAATGTTGAATCCTTTGACAAAATATGGACTTTGGCAAAAAATTTCATTTTTGACTGTCAGTTGACTTTTTTGGTCAAACGGGTCGTCTGTTGACTGTTTGAGCTGCTGACGGTGCGTCTGAGTGAATTGAAGTTTGAAAATTTGTATGATGGTACTTTGAGATGTATGGATGTATATGAAATCCTTTTGAGCTCTCAAAACTTGTTGCTCCTGTTAAAACAAGAAAAACCCTGATTAGGGACTGTCTGTATAGGAGGCAGTTAAGCGTACCTGATTTTTGTGCAGTGTTGAGTTTCTGCTAATCGCGTGATATTCAGAAGACTTCTAACACAAAAATCTTGGAAATTTGTATTGTGAATGATTGATTTGATTGATTGTACAAATCACTGAGAATTGTACTGTCTGCAGTTTGTCTATCAACTGACTGTTCGTGTACTGAAGCAGCAGTTAAAGTGAAAAATCAACAGTCAAAGTTAATTTTCTTTTTTTTTGTTGTTATTTTTGTTTTTGTTTTGTGTGAAGCATGAAATTTATTTACATGACTTGTTAGAAACAGAAACATAATAAATAACTGATATTTACGGTATGCGGGCAAAATTACCGATAATAACCTGAAAATTATTTAATGCACAGAAATAGAAATATTTGACTGGCAGAAAATACACAAAATATTATCTTAGTAATTAAGCAATATTATGACAACTAGTACAACATTTAATACTGACAGTATAAATATTACATACTATATTGAAAAGTACGACGAATAAACGGTACGTTTAAGAAAATAAGAAACACGACAAATTTTAAAAATGACGGTTGACGAACCATGCTATGATTAATAACATGTAGAGGAGTGGGAGTGCAACCATTGCAGGTCCACACTTCTCAGGACTGTGTAGGCAGAAGAAAGTTGTGATCACCGTAGCAATGGTGACGACTGTAAGAAGCAGTGTTTCTATCCATTTTGCCATTTTTGCTAGGGAAGAAGAAATGATGGATTATGAGGTAGGAATTTGAAAGATGATTTAGAATTTGATGTGAGATTTGTGGGAAGAATGAGAGGTATTTATAGAATGGAAAGATGATAGAGACGTTGGGGAATGATGTGTGATTCCGTACAAAAGGAAATTTGAGTGGTAGTGAGATTTGAAAGAAAGTGTAAGGTATTGTTGGGAAAAGAGAGATGGATAGAATAAAGTTGAGATTTGAATTTGAAAGGATAGATTTGAAAAGATTTTGAAAATAATGGAATATAGCACAAAAGTTAGTGGGAAAACAAAAACAATTGTTACCAGTACAGTGTGAGTTTCCTGCTTTTGCGCCTGCAAAAAGATTTAACCCTGCATGAACTGTGTTAGTACTATTTATCTGTAAAATAAATAAATAGTATTTGTGAAGTAAAGAACAGTATTTGGCGTTTGCGTAAGAATAAATTCCACTGTAAGCCAAGTTACTGTGTAAGAAAAATTCTGAAAACCAAGTTCTTCATATGTCAGGATATTTTGAAAAAATCCATGTTTATATGAGACTCTTAATTTTCATATTGAAACTTTCCTGAAAAAAGAAGTGGGCAAATTTTGGGGTATAACACCTGGCATATCCTCATAGGACCAGGCGAAATATCTCGACGTAGTCTCGCAGCATTTGAATCAGTCTTTGCTTGACGCTGTGTTCTAAATCAGCCCCTATTTTGACTTCTTTCTTTCTTCGTTGCTGCCCAAGTTGATGACCTCAATTGGCTCCTCATGAGGCTGTATGGCCTTGTCTTCTTGTTCTAGCAGCCTTGCAAGTTCTCTTGGCACTTCACAATCTTCCTCACTTTCGTCCTCAGTTTGGTAGATCGGATTTTCAAAGTCATGACGGGCAATAGCAGAATCGTTGTTGACTGGATCCAGAGTGTATGTGAATCTGCAAGTTAATTATGTGAGTATGTGTGAAGAAAAAAACATAGCTATTAGAAGGCGAAGAAGGAAAAAGGATCACAAAATTTAAATATGCAAGCGTCCCATGATTTTATTGAATGCACATGATCATGATATGATAAGCCCTTATAGAAGGACCAGTGTGCTAAGGCACACGGCTTTCAAGCTCATGGTTCGATTGTTCAGGAACCACTTTTATCTTTGCACATTATACATAAAGAAAACAGGAAATGGCATTTACTCCTGGTCAAAGGAGATCACATCCTCAGCTTTCCAGTTGTTCAATCCACTGTTGTGAGCAGGGGGTACCCAGCTGTTCCAGTTGCAGTTGTCTTTTTCATCTTCCACAGCATTGATTTCATTAGTGGGAAAATGAGCCGGTGATCCTTCGGGATAAGGGATATACTCTGCTGGATACGAGAGCCCAGGCTGAGATATCTCTGTTGGCTGAGCGAGATGCTCGATAAGGCCGTCCCATGAAGTCGGGATGATGTTTTGAATAGAGACTTGTGCATCCTGATGAGGAGTGTATGCTGACAGAAAGCAACCCTCGTTATTTGGTATTTCCCTGGCTTCTTCGAAAGCGAAATTGTCATCGTACTGTTCATCCTATCCAGTTGGGACAATGTCCTTCATAGCAATTTGTGAGCTCGGAGGAGCGGAGTATTTCACCATATAGTCATATTTGCCGCTGGGTTCTCCTAGCGTGTCCCATACTTCTTTGGGTGGATTTTGATATTGCTCAGTGACGGGACTTGTGAAACTTTCGTCATTTCCAATTTGATCACCCCATCCAGTCGGGGTAAGGTCTTCCATAGCAATATAAGAATTCTGAGGTGCGGCATACTGATAATTATACCCGCCGTTTGGTTCTCCCACAGCATCCCACATTCCCATGGAAATGGGTGGAATCTCATCTGGATATGGCTGAATGATATGGTTCAAGAACACTCCTTCATCTTCAATAGCGTTTACTTTTTGGCTGACGAAGTGTGACATCAATCCTTCAGAACGAGGACCTTGATCATTCTTTTGATTTTCACTATCATAGCCCAGACCTAGTTTGTCAGACTTGTAGGGTATATCGGGAAGTTGTCCCCATACTGTGCAATCACCCTGTTCAATCATGGCTTTGGCATCTTTGAGAGAAGCCATAGTTGTAGTTGGAGTAGCAGGAATATGCTTGGTGGTAGAGACATCTGGGGAGACCACCTCAAATGATTGGCATGGAGTTTCGATGAATTCGTCCTCCAACTCAACATATTTGGAATTGCTTAGGTGACTAACCACATATTCCTCTTCGCCATAGACTGTGACAATCTTTCCTTTTACTGGATATTTTAACTTCTGATGCAGGGTAGAAGTTACAGCGTTTGCCCCATGTATCCAAGGGCGTCCAAGTAAACAGGAGTAGGCTGGGTGAATTTCCATTACGTAAAAGATAGAATCAAAGATTTGAGAACCCACTCTGATTGGGAGATTCACTTTTCCGTATACCGTTCTGGTTGACCCGTCAAAGGCTCTTACCACAACATCACTTGGCTGTAACACAATTCCTTCGAAGTCAAGCTTTTCTAGTACTGTTTTCGGTAACACGTTCAGAGAAGAACCGTTATCTACTAGCACATGAGATAGAGTGGTGCCATTACATTCAATGGAGATATGTAAGGCTTTGTTGTGATTTTTTCCAGCAGGGGTTAGATCCACATCAGAGAAACCGAGACCATTGCTCACGGTTAGATTGGCAACACAATTCTCAAATTGGTCGACTGAGATCTCTTGAGGCACATGCGCAGCTTTGAGGAACTTCATCAGAGCTTTGGCATGAGCTTCTGAATATTTTAGCAGAGATAGCATTGAGATTTTTGAAGCGGTGTGCCCCAGTTGCTCAACAATATTGTAATCACTCTTGCAGATGATTTTCAATATTTCCTCCATTTCTTGCTTTGATGGATCCTCAGCAGTGATCTCCACCGGGGTTTGAATTTGTTCAACTTGTGGCTCTTTGCCTCGAGCGTTGACATTTTGATTAGGA